>NC_085019.1:21650033-21843187 GCF_963692335.1 Osmerus eperlanus
GGTTGGAGTTCATGTCTGAGACGGACTTATGGAAATCTCTGGTGAATCGCATCTAGGGAGCTCGCTAGGGTCTCACCCACACAGTTGGGCACACACAGAGAGGCAGTGAAAGATGGGGGTTTAAGGGCTGGGAAGAGGGAGTAGAGAGTATGGAAGGTTATGAGACGGACTTATGGAAATCTCTGGTGAATGACTGAGAGAATGGGAGGCCCGAGCTTGTGAGGCATTAGCTCACATACACATTATATACAGGCTTTCCATTAACCTCTGTTCTGGCTGGGGCCTATCCCTGCTGTCACCACTCTCCCTGACACAGACCCCACCGGCACTGCAGGGGACATACCATGTAGGTCACAGTGGGAGAAGCAGTCTGCCTGCCTGCCTGCCTGCCTCTCTCTCTCTCTCTGTCTGTCTGTCTGTCTGTCTGTCTGTCTGTCTGACTCTCTGTCTGCCTCTCTGTTTGCCTCTCTGTCTGCCTCTCTGTCTCCCTGCCTGCCTGCCTGTCTGTCTGCTCCCCAAACCCCCCTACCCCGCAGTCCCCACCCCCCAGCCACTGGCCCAGACAGACCCTGTCCACACACAGCCCCAGGTGCCCTCCGTCACCACCCCAGACATCCCCACCCCTCCACACACTCCTGTGGCTCTGAAGGAGGAGAAGGCATTACGTGGTAACCCCACCCTACATCTCCCTCCGACTGTGGAACTTTCACCACCTGGCTTATCAAGCCGAACCCTTCCAGTCTACCCAGGCATCTAGGGAGCTCGCTAGGGTCTCACCCACATAGTTGGACACGGAGAGGCAGTGAAAAGAGGGGGGGTTAAAAAGGAGAGAGAGTATGGAAGGGGGTTACGAGAGAGGTCCAATACCATAACAACGTCTGTCAATCACCTACTGCCAGTCAGTTACTGGCTGCTGTGACGCTGTTACGGAAACATCTGTCAAGGTGGTAAACAGAGAGGCAGGCTTCCCCTCTCCGCCTCAGCCCAGGGGCGAGAGTTCATATTAACACAGACGCTGCCTTTCTACACCCGGCTGACATGAAATGTAATGACTGACTGAGCCTCTGTCTAAAATACCCCCTAATTGTTTCAAGATCTCCATACATCAACCCCCACAATTCTCTCTCCCTCTATTTTGCTCTTTTTTTCTCTCTTTCTCTCTACTTCTCTCTCTGTCTCTCTTTCACACAGAGAGAAGTGTCTTCCAGCTAAAATCCAAGATAAGGTTCGATAATACAGCTCTGGTTTGAGGTGCATTTGAATTTTGTATTCAAGAGCTATGAAATGACGTCGAAGCTCTGTTAGGGGTTTTCAAATCCTCTCAGGTAGGCCCAGACTACATCTCACAGACCGAGAGGAGCCTCATCATCAAGTCTGCAGCCAGCCGACTCAGGGCTGAACGACTCAGCACTATCAATGAGGACGCCTGGGTGAGCATTCTGATGATGTAACAGACACCCAAGCGTTAAGAGTCAGCACACTCACACAGATGGGAGGGGAGGGAGGGGAGGGAGGGAGGGAGGGGAGAAGGGGGGAAGGGGGGAAGGGGGGAAGGGAGGGAGGGAGGGAGGGAGGGAGGGAGGGAGGGAGGGAGGGAGGGAGGGAGGGGGGAAGGGGAGGGAGGGAGGGAGGGTAAAGAAAGATGAGAAAGATGAAAGAGAGCAGGGGTACTGAAAGGGGCCCAGAGAGGGAAGGAGGGGAAAGAGAGAGAGAAACATGGAGGGAGGACATGGAGGTTTATGGGAGCGGGCCTGTACTTCAGCTGACTAGTAGAGCAAGTATTGTCTCTTTTCAGGGTCTTCCACCGTAGAGAAGGAGGGCAGCCTGTAACAGGAGCTTACAGCTCCCTTTTGTAGCTGATTAAAAATGGATTGCCTGGATCTGAATGCAAGGAGCTAAAAATAGGTGGTGGTGGAGGGTGCTTTTGTGACATGCTGGACTGTCTGAGCATGTCCTGTATGCTATTGCCCATCTGTCTGTTTACTCCATCCATCTATTTATTTATCTGTCTATAGAGACACAACCACCCAGACAGGGCAGGCAGACAGTGTAATCTATGAGTGCTAAAGTAATAACACCGTGTTATGGAGCGATCAATACAGCAATAACGGCTTATCTCTACGGTCTCTCTGTCCCCCTGAAGCTGGTGCAGAGTCAGACTGGGTCAGAGTTAGCCTGGGTCAGAGTTAGACTGGGTCAGAGTTAGCCTGGGTCAGAGTTAGCCTCTCTGTGCGTCCAGGGACCGGGGGCTACAGTGTATGTTTCCACTGTGACACCGGATCAGTGGGGACTGGAGGCAGGCTGCAGCATGGTAACAGCTGACAAACACACAGGCAACAACAGGCACTCTCCCAGGACAGCCCCATCTGTCACCTCTGATCTGAGTCAGACAGCCTATCGGCCAGCAGTCAGTCAGTCAGTCAGCCAGTCAACCAACCAGTTGGCCAGCCTGCCAGCCACCCACCCATCGAACAAGACAGTCAGCCAGCCAGCCAGTCATCTAGTGAGTCAGCCAACCAGCCAGCAAGCTAGCTATCTGGCCATCTAGTGACCCTGCGGGTCTGTCAGTCCCTCATTCAGGACATGAGACAGCCTTCCTGCCGAATGCAGTCCCTGCTACTCCATGACTACACTAATAGGTCCCTCAGAGGGCGCTCTGAAATACGACCAATGCGTTTGAAGGCTGCATCTCAGACAGTCAGCAGCATGGTAGCATATTCAATTACAGTGTTTACTGTGGGTTGAATACGAGTTTATTTAACTGACCCTCTATTGGCTCATGTACTTGGATGTGTGTATGAGGAGTGAAGGGTGTGTGTGTGTGTGTGTGTGTGTGTGTGTGCCATGTTAACAGTTAGCAGGTTCAATTGTCTCTGGTAGTTTGTTTGCAAGCAAAAGTGGTCCCCATGGAGCAATGGCAACACAACACCATGGCAACAAAGCACTTATAGCAAGATCCGAACATGTGGGGGCCAGACAACCAAATACTATCCTGCCTTAGACAGAGGGGGAGAGAGAGAGAGAGAGAGAGAGAGAGAGAGAGAGAGAGAGAGAGAGAGAGAGAGAGAGAGAGAGAGAGAGAGAGAGAGAGAGAGAGAGAGAGAGAGAGAGAGAGAGAGAGAGAGAGAGAGAGAGAGAGAGAGAGAGAGAGAGAGAGAGAGAGAAAAGAAGGGGGTGAGGTAATGGACCTTTCATTAATGCAGAATGAGTGAAAGCTTGTTCAAATCATCTCTGATTAATCAGCTATCTGCAAAGAATGCTGGAAGCCTAATCCAACAAGAAGATGAGCCAAGGATGGGGATGTCCACTGGCAAAACCACCAACCTGGCAACCTTTGCCCAACAAGACCATACGTCGAACTTTAAAACAATCAAACATAAACACTCAAGAGTGGTAGGTATCTAAGGGGTTGTGAAAAAGTCAAAGAAAAGCGACATTGCGGGGGAACAAAAGTGAGAGAGGGAGAGTGTGGGAAAGGAGGAGACAGGATAGACAGAGCCCTGGCGTGGGCGAAGGGCAGCGGGCAACAGACGGACGCTTTTTTGCCATGAAAGAATGCTGAGGCTTTCTGACAGCTGAGGCTTAACTGCCAACACAAAGGCCCGCTTGTAGCCTAGCCTAGCCTGGCGTTAGCATGGCGCTCTGGTTAGCCTGTGACTCGCTGGCTCTGCTTGCCAAACTGGTTGACTTCGAATGGAAGCCGTGCGATGGGCAGGCAGGCCAGGGCAGGACATGGCCCAGCAAGGCCACACTGATGGGGCCTCAGGCAGGGGGGCTACTGTGAGCACAGGACCAAACCAGGGGCCTCCCATGCTTCTAGCACCTTCAACCCCTCAGCATAAAACACCCAGAGAACACAGCTAGAATGGGGGGGGGGGTGTTGGTGGAGGGGAATGGTCAACAACTCAAATATCGCTTCTTTTGAACCATCAGTGTAGCCTTCCAGTAGCATTCCATACAACCCTAATTCTAACGCTACAATCTCTACACAACAATACCCAGGTGACATCTATGGGATACAGGAAGTACCTAACCTTCAGCTCGAGGAACAGAAGGTGAAAGTGCTGGATGTCATCTGGACTTGTCATAAATGGACAGTCCCACCGTTCCCCCTGCCACCAGTGTCTCAGGTGAGAGCCAACCCACATTCTATTCCTGGAAATCATGTCACCAACTGGGTCAAGAGCAGCACAATCTCACCCTGCTGCTAGCCTTAAGTTTTACATTTCATTTGTTGAACAGGGGGGTTTTATTCCAAGCAACTATACAAATATTTCAAACAGGAAGTACAGCAAAGGATTAAGGTTCAAAGGTCTGTATTTTGACACCTTTAGTCGGCAATAATGCTTACAGTTGTTACAATGTGAGAGGGTTTAAAGCACAGAGCTAGGATGACCATCATGCCTTGCCAATCAAGAGGTGTGGATCGCAAACAATGCTCCAAATAAATGCTGTCACTGGAATAACCAACTCTGACTCTAACGGTGAATATAAACATCCTTACATGACATTCTTTAAAATGATGCAGCCTTATTTGGCCTGTCATGTTGCATAATGTAGTCAGTCTGTCCGCCTGTCTGTTTGTCTAACATAGTTTCAGATGGATCTGTGAGGAAAAGGGAACCTTGTCCAAATCACAGAGACGTGAATGAATGTTGCCAAGCAGGGTCAAACACAACACACATGGCACAAAATAACACACACGCGCGTCCACACAGGGCCAAATGTGTTTGCTTTAACACAGAGGGTTAGGGTTAGGGAAGCCCTACAGAGATGAGAGGCCCCCCAGCCAGCCCCAGCATCAAAGACAGAGAGCAGAGGGGGGGTTGGGGGCAGAGGTAACACTAACAACCCGAACCCGGCGTTGTTTACAGAGGGGGGCTCACTGACATGGGGGAGAGGGAAGGTAAGAGAGGGGGGTGGGGAGGGAAAGGCAGAGAGAGAGAATGAAAGAGAGAGGCAGAGACACTGAGGGAGAGTGGGAGAGAGGCTGGATGGATTGATATAAGTGGATGGTGAGAGCGATTATAAGACGCGAAATGTGAGAGCTTAGTGAGTGAAAGTCTGGTAATAATTAAAGAGACGGAGAGAAACCCTCCATGTGTGTGTTCTCCTCTCGCTCTACAGAGCAGGCTTCAGGCCCCTGAGCCTGGGGCTCCAGAGTCTGTAGAGCCTGGGGCTCCAGAGGGTATAGAGCCTGGGGCTCCAGAGTCTGTAGAGCCTGGGGCTCCAGAGTCTGTAGAGCCTGGGGCTCCAGAGGGTATAGAGCCTGGGGCTCCAGAGGCTATAGAGCCTGGGGCTCCAGAGGCTATAGAGCCTGGGGCTCCAGAGGGTATAGAGCCTGGGGCCCCAGAGGCTGTAGAGCCTGGGGCTCCAGAGGGTATAGAGCTTCGGGCTCCAGAGGGTATAGAGCCTGGGGCTCCAGAGGCTATAGAGCCTGGGCCTCTATGGGACATGCTCACGCTGACGGATAGCACACTGAGAAGGTATCGATGTGTACAGGCAGACACACACACAAACACACACAGGTAGGAGAGCAGGGAGACAGATGAAGGAAGAGATCACCAACAACAACAGGCAGACAAAGAGACAGAGAGAGAAGGAGAGAGCGTGTGTGTGTGTGCGTGCGTGCGTGTGTGGGTGCGTGTGTGCGTGTGTGTGTGTGTGGGTGTGTGTGTGTGTGTGTGTGCGTGTGTGCGTGTGTGTGTGCGTGTACTCACGTAGATGAGTCCAGAGTAGTAGCGGTCCTTCAGGTTGTGCAGCACCGACGCCTCGTTCAGGCAGGTGAGCTCGGCCATGTCCTCCACCTTGCTGAACTTGGGCGGGTTCATCTTCTGGATGTCGTCCTTGTTCACCACGGCCTTCTTACCGTTCTCCGCCAGCTCCACCACGCACTCGTCCCCGCGCTCCTCCCGGATGCTGGCCGCCTCGAAGCCGTGCCGCTCCGAGGGGATCCACACCAGCTTCTTGGCCGTCCAGTCGGCCTGCGTGGCCGGGTTGTACACCACAGCCCGGTCCACAAACAGGTACCGCTCCGGGTCCTCCTGCCCACTCCGATGAGCCATCTTGGGGGTACCAGGGCAAGAGCACTGCCTGGAGGAGAGAGATGGAGACCATGGTCCATGTGCTATGTGCTATGCTTAGGAAAACTCTTAGGAAAACTCTTGTCCTTGAAGGGAGGACAAGAGTTCCCTTCTCAGTATTCCCTTCAAGGTGTATCCTTGAAGGGAATTCTCAGAAAGACCCAGTCTTCCTGAGAATTCCCTTCAAGGATACACCACAGGGGTTGTGAAGAATAATACAGTCCATCTATTCGTAGGTTTCTTGACGTAGATGTGTGTTGGTACAATGTAATACTGAGATTCAGCTTTAGTTCTGTCTCAGTGGGAGTTATACAGCAAAGCTACATAGACGTAATTCCTGTCCCCATCTCTCTCCTCTGGCTTGTAGGCTACCCTGTCCTGTATGGTGTTTGTTATTCGTTGTTGTAAGAGATAAATAACACCATCAAAAAGTAGTTAACTGTATGTAGATGTCATTATACATTTTCTTACCGGCATTATCATATTTTTATGTTCGTAACAGCTTGCTACCAGCTGTAGGCCTATCTGACTCGATAAAAGTAGACTAAGTCACAGTAACATCTATATCCTATGACGGCCCATCAAAGTATCATGATGTGTTGCTTCGCCTTCACCGTTTCAATTATCCATCCAATGCGGGAATGAGTGACACAACACAACATTCATTTCTTTCCTGTTTCTATAGCCTTCCCATTCATACCATTCAGTCTAACTTCAGACAACTGATAATAAAACGCATTCTGCGCACACGGTGATGGGAATATTCATTGCCCCAGCGCGCTAGAGAAGATCGGGCGTAACAGTGTTGTGAATGGCACGCGACTGGTCTGGCCACCCTTGAAACCTGCCTACGATAAATACGCTAGTTACAATGTATTCATCGGTTCATATGTTTTGCTTTCACGCACATTCAATTTAACAGACGACATAGCTTTAAGAGAGACTGTAGACAGACTTGACGCATTTTGGTGTTTGCTGGTTGATACAAAACTCGTCGCTGCATTGCACTTTCAACCCGTTAACACATACAATGGCACCGAATAGATGTCATCTACAAATTCTAATTCAAGCGTAATGGAATTTGCAATAGGTTATTAAGGGGGAGACTGTTTAATTGTGAGCCTTCGCCCTCTTTGTCTTCACTCACTTCGACCAGGATATAAGTAAGATAACCCGGGCTGGTGCAGGGAATATTACGTAAACCAACGGTGAGTAATATTCCCTGCACCAGCCAGGGTTCATCTTACTTACCTGGTGAAGTCGGTGAAGAAAAGAGGGCGACGGCTCACAAAATTAAACCAGTCTCCCCCCTTAATAACACTTTATGCAACTACAGACGATTGAAATTCAGGTAGCCTATCTATCCGCTCTTTGGAATGCACCAAATGCACTACCCTACAGTGGGGCCCCTGCTCAGCGCCACACAGACTTGACCACTGATTTGCTCCCGCCTACCGGCCGTGCTGTCATAGATATTGATTAAGTAGATCTGCTCTCATATAAACTTATTTAATTAAATCGTTATTTGCAAGAGGACGATGAGTTATCTACGTTTACTAGTACTGATTTGATAAGTCTTTAAATACACCACGATGTGATTCATCCTATTTAACATAGCATCTTTCATCATGCTGAGTCTGCGTTGTAAACGGACTAAAATGTGAACAAGGTCACTAGGATGACTAATCACCTGATTAAAGCGTTGTATCAATCAGATACACCTTTCTGGTTATTCAATGGTAGGCTTGAATGGAGTGTTGTATGGAAGGTTTTAAATGTTAAGTGCATTTATAAAATATAGTAATCAAAAATGCAGCCCGAAATACTTTCAAAGTGCTTCTTTTATGTAAATCATCATTTAATGTACGTAAAATCTGATCTAGATGGATAGAAGTTGACATGGGACTGTGTTCTCCTGGTTAAAGATCAATATCACCCCCTTGTGGTTCATCAGAATCAGACTCAGAATCAGAAAGGGTTTTACAGTTTTTTACAGTCGCTAGGACCCATTTCTCAATACTTAGCAGCAGCAGTTAATTTCACATTCAAAATGCACTAAAACTACCAAATCACTTCATACATGTCTCAAATCAACTCATTCTTCCATAACACTAGCAAAGGTTGACAGCCAACAAACATACTTTGTCACCCACAAAACAATGACCTAAAAATCACTAACAACAGGTAGCATTATACAATGTTCTCTTATGTAAAACAAGGACACCTCTCTACTGTTTAGAATTCACTGCAATAGATGTTACTGGAATGAATCAGACATGATGCCGTATGCTTCAATATGTTGTATGTCTTCCTTTTTTTTCACTAGGTAATCGCCATGAAAGTTTGCACAGACAAGGAATTTACTTTGGCAGGAAGGTGCATACATTAAACATATAGGAATCTTAAAAACTTAAATATTTGGTCTAACTATACTAAAGGTACATAGTCCAGCAAATACTAAGGGGATTTAGAATTTAAATAAAATATACAATAAACTATAAAGTAGCCATAATTTACAATATAAAAATACAAAAAATACAAATATTACAAAAAATACAAATAGTACAAAAGATACAAATTGTGTAATATAGTGCAAATTGCAATGTGTTTAAAGTCATTAAAGTCAGTGTGAGCCCATGGCATTGTTGAAGAGGCCAACAGCGGATGGGAAAAAACTGTTTTTGTGGTGTGTGGTATTGGTCCTGATGGACCGCAGCCTTCTGCAGGAGGGGAGTGGCTGAAACAGAGTGTGTCCAGGGTGGGAGGAGTCGGCCACAATCTTCTTCGCTCGCCTCAGGGTCCTCGAGGTGTGAAGGTCCTCGAGGGTAGGCAGATTGCAGCCAATCACCTTCTCAGCAGTGCGTATGATACGCTGGAGTCTGCTCTTGTCCTTGGCAGTGGCAGCAGCGTACCAGACGGTGATGGAGGAGGTGAGGATGGACTCAATGATGGCTGTGTAGAAGTGCACCATCATTGTCTTTGGCAGGTTGAATTTCTTCAGCTGCCGTAGGAAGTACATCCTCTGTTGTGCTTTCTTGGTGAGGGAGCTGATGTTCAGTTCCCACTTGAGGTCCTGGAGAGGATAGTACCCAGGAAGCGGAAGGACTCCACAGTGTTGACTGGGGAGTCACCCAGGGTGATGGGGGGTGAGTGGGTCTGTGTTCTTTCTGAAGTCCACAACCATCTCCACTGTCTTAAGAGCATTGAGCTCTAGGTTGTTCTGGCTGCACCAGGTCACCAGGTTGTCAACTTCCCACCTGTAATCAGACCCATCCCCGTCAGAGATGAGCCCAATGAGGGTGGTGTTGTCCACAAACTTCAAGAGTTTGACGGATGGATGACTGGAGGTGCAGCTGTTGGTGTACAGGGAGAAGAGCAGAGTGGAAAGGACGCAGCCCTGAACTTCAAATTGTTCTGGTCTGGTCTGTTCCACTGAGTCTGAAGCTGGAAACAAAGGCCATGTCTTCAGTTTAGCAGAAAACCTTTCCTCAAAATCTTTAAACTTTAATCATTTACTCCATACCTTAGTGATCAGTTGACCTAGAATTTATGTTTTACTGTCACATTTAAAATTGTATTCATTTAGCAGACTTTTTTTTTTTTTTAACCAAAGTGACTTACAAATAAAACAGTAGACAATCAAGGGCCAGAAAGGAATGTTTTTGTGCCTGCAGGGCTGAGACTACAAGGTTGTTTAAACTGTACAAATGGACAGACGACAAAAATCAACCCAAATGTTGAAGTTTAAGGAGAAAGGAGTACATTTTGAATGATAAAATCTGTCATTTTCTTTCAATAATAATTGTCCTATTATCTCAACATGAATTCTCAATAATATTGTGATAGTAATGTAATCCAGCTTTGATCGGCCCATGAATTTATATCAGAACAAAATAATGAATGCAGTAATACCACTGCTACTGCTACAACTGGGATTTTGTTTAATTCAAATTCTGTTACTTTTCAGTCCTGTGCTTTTTTTGTGTGTGTGTGGGCAAGGTTGGTAATTCATCTAACACAAGAAGACATTTCACCACTAGATGGCAGCAAAACATTTCACACCAAAACTACTGTTAAACCGATTTACATTTTAGTAGTTTAACTGTCCACCATGTGGCCCAAACGCTATTGTGTCTAAAAATACATAAATACATGTTAAATTAATAAGCTATGCAAGCAGAGTAGGCTGATAAAGTACACTAATGAAGCAAAGTATTCAGAACTTTAACAGGATAATGACTGAGGTATTAACTTCCCAGAGTCGGCTACAGTATGTGTTAAATAAGTCTAATTTGGACTTGGCATCTGAGAGAGAGAGAGAGAGAGAGAGAGAGAGAGAGAGAGAGAGAGAGAGAGAGAGGAGAGAGAGAGAGAGAGAGAGAGAGAGAGAGAGAGAGAGAGAGAGAGAGAGAGAGAGAGAGAGAGGGAAAGGGCAAAAAATTGGTACACTTTAAATAATATGTTCCCTAACAGCAACATTTGTGGAACTGTTGGTACAAAAGAACCCCTCAACATAACCGATAACTACTTTGTAGATACTCAACTATTACTTGGCACACACCTAACCATCCAACGACCTCAATCCTCAAGTCCAGCCTTAAGTAAACGCTATGCGGTATTACTGTTGGAATTAATTATGAACTTTCTATTTGATTATCCATCGGCCATCTTTAGGGCCACTCTTATTTTAGTGGAAGCACCCAACATATAAAAATGGATTATTAAATCTAAGTAAATAGGAAATAACATCCAGCTTTTTTTGTTCTTCTATCTGTTGCTTGAGGTTCTGCAGTCACATTGTTTATATTGACACATAGCCAAAATGTTTTTATTTGGCTTTGGCAAGCATTGTGTTCACTGCAACTGCTTATAGGCAGTTTAACAAAGTACGCATTGTTTGCAGTAGGCGTTAATAGGCTTTCAGTGAGCATTGGTGTCAACGTGAGGGCTCTCAGCTGAAGCAGACGACCAAAGACAGTCATGTGATACCTCAAGCACTAACCGCAGGCATTGGTTCCTCTGTGGCCAATCACAATCTCCCGTTAGATGGTATCGGTTTGTAGGCGTGCCGTAAGCAAGGTGATCAGATTTCATGCTGACCTCCTTCTTCTAAAGACATAGGTGCAACTTAAACACACAGATGGGTTGTCCAGAAACGTCTGTGTGCATCGTCAAGTCACGTCAGGACGTGACTGTTTGCAAGCTGGAGGGGTTTGCTCCCATATGTATTTGAAAAGTGTTGAAAAACCTGTTGAAATAGCTTGTAGGCATTACTCTTGCCAGCACACTTTTCCAGCGTATTACATTTTACATTTACATTTTAGTCATTCAGCAGACGCTCTTATCCAGAGCGACTTACAGTAAGTACAGGGACATTCCCCCCCGAGGCAAGTAGGGTGAAGTGCCTTGCCCAAGGACACAACGTCATTTGGCACGGCCGGGAATCGAACTGGCAACCTTCTGATTACTAGCCCGCTTCCTTAACCGCTCAGCCACCTGACTCCCGTTATTCCCGTATTACTCCAGACAAGTGTTGAAAACAACATTAAAAAACAACAGTCTGATGGTTAGAATTGTAGCACGACCACAATAATCCAGTTCACTGGCTAAAGTTAACTGAGAAATGTCAGTGTTTATGGGAGACGTCATTTTAGTACCTCACTTGATCTTACTGCTGTAACTGAATCGTAGGCTGTTATCGTGAAACATCAAGCCAAGACTACCACTGACTTGAATTGAAAATGATCCAGGTCGGTGCATAACCACGTAACATCATCTGCACATTTGATAACGTGACTCTAACCATCTACTGCTTGAGCAACATTCACTCAGACCCAGTTTGAAAATTGAAATGGTATGGCAGCAAAATTGGATGAATACAGGTCAAATTTTAGCCTGTATCCAGATTAGAAAATTGTATGTTTCCGCTCTGATTGGTGTTAGGTCTTCTTTTTCATTTTCAAGAAGATACCGTATGTAATCTGTTTCAAATGCATATTGGAGCCATTTGGTCCATGTTATTACTCAGGATGAACATTGACATGTGCAAAGGCAGAATTCATGTAAAGTGGGGATAATCTAATGACAGTTGCTACACTATGAATGGATTATAAAAAATCCTCTGAATAATATCGTGCCTGTATTGTTGTATTGTTTTCCATGACCTGTGTGTGTGTGTTGATGTACGTGTGTGTCTGTGTGGCTGTGTGTGTGTGTGTTAATGTACGTGTGTGTCTGTGTAGGTGTGTGTGTCTGGATCACCTCATGTATGTGTCAAACTGTCTCTGCATGCATTCCCAATTCCCATGCATGTGCACCCTTCACTTGAATTTGGGAAATGTATTTGAATCACTGTTGGGATACCAGAGTGTACTTAACCATTTGTGTTGTTGTCAGACTAGGATGAAACAGACGGCAGCTGTACTCTTCAGGGATTACATTCGCCGGAGCAGAATGGATACACATCACTCCAAATTCACTCACAGAAGAAGCTCAATCTGGGGAGCACAGCTGAAGCACATGTGTATCACCATGCTGCCACCGTTAACCAAACTGTAGAAGTCAGTACAACTGAGGGCCTATAGACAGGCGATATGGCTGGTGGTTTAGTTTCCTCAAAGTAGTAATTACCTTGAAATGAGAACGACTGGGTGAACGGGTGGGATGGGGGAACGTCGTGTTCCAAGCGAGGCTTAGGAAGGAAGGCTTCTGTAGAAAGAGTTACAGCTGCTTTCCAAAACACGGGGATTGTGGAAGTTAATCATTCATTGGTTGGCGTGTGGATGAACACGGTCAGGTCTTGTCAATCCAGTACATGATTTATGAACCAAACTATAGTTCCCCAAAGCATACTTACATTTTCCAGGACACTTGTTCATTCCGTAAGGTGTGTCACGTAACACATAAAATGTTCCCAATTTCCATGTAAGTCTATCGAGAGTAGTTTCCTCACCCTGCCTTGCCAGTTTCAGCTAAGCCTGTAAGGGTTGCTTAATCATCCTCCCCCATCAACGTCACTACGATGTCACCACAACACGTCCTGTCTGGCCTATTTGGCCGTGGAAAAAGACCGATCTCTGTCTGAACACGAATAATTGAATTCCATCTGAAAGGATTTGTGAGAAAGTGATGCTCATAGGCAGTCGATTTCAGAAGTTCTTCATATACAGGGACATGGTGTTGGATTGGATTGCTCTACCAAACCTATGCTGTCTCCTGTAAACTGGTTGATAATTCCAAAGCAGGATCAACAAGATGGAGAAACATTATATTGACAGAGATGGCTGAGAGAGAGATTATCCCTAACAACCAGGAAGAGGGATAACAGGAGAAATAAAGACTTTTTATTCACACAGTGCTTAATCCACGACTATCCATTCCTCAATATAAAACATACATGAGATCTGAATCAATCATTTTGTTTAGACTTGTACATTTAAATGGGGGTTCTACAACTATTATTATGGAGGGATTAATTTGCTATTATTTTGAGGAGATTCATTCATTATTTACAATGTGTTAGCATATTATATGCACATATAATTGTATTGCAGTTTAAAGTCTGGACAAAGGAAATTGATTCAATCCATTGCTTTTGTTGTGGAGGGTAACCCAGCCCTCTCCCCTCCCCCTTTGCCTTGGCCTGGCCCAGGCCTGCCGTTGCTAGGGGAAGTGATGTCACCAACTCAACAGTTTGCCGATCAGCCTCATATGGAAAGAAGCAGAGACTCAATAGAAACCTAACAGAAAATAGACGAGCAACGTCCTGAAAATCCATCTTCATCCAAGGGCTAAATTGCTAAATTTGTATCGCAAATAGCAAGAGCATAAAATACACACGTTTATCTTTAAAATAAGCCAAATATTATGATTTTGTGATATCAGGAGAATTTTAAAACGAGTGGTGAAAGATAAGTAGATTGTTGGACTGAAGCAACTGTATTGAGAGACACAGGTGACAGAAAGGATCGAGAAATTGCACTAACTTGGAGGAATTGTGCTAAAGTTCGGTTTACTTGTTTACACTCACACATCATTGGACTTTTATCCGATATTTTTGTGCTAGCGAGCTTGCTTGCTAGCCAGAAATTGAAGTTACAGTCATGGAATTGAGAGTGGGAAACCGATACAGACTGGGCAGAAAAATTGGAAGTGGATCCTTTGGAGATATTTATCTGGGTAAGTAGTGCTTGCAAGAAGGCTTTCTCTACACACAGAATTCTAAAAAATAAACAAAAAAGCAAGAAATCCTTATTGACTAGTTCATGCTAGCTAGCTAGCTAACTAGTTAGATATCCTGTTGGCTGCTCACAACCTACTATTGTCAGCTGCTCAGTGTTATATCAGCTGATTCGATTGAAAATAGAAATGTTTAAAGCTAGCTGGCATTTTAGCATTGTTTGAATAAGCCAATTGTTAAAATTCATATTATATTGTATTTAGCTAGCAACGTAACGTAATGTGGAATGTGAATTAGATAGCTACAGTAATAGCTTGGTTTGTCTCAGCCTGTGATACTACATTTTATTTTCCAGTGCATTGTTGCTAACTGGTTAGCTGGCCAATGAAGTATCACAGACACCAGAACCAAGTCATGAATGAAGGCTAGAATTAGAAGCTTCCATTAATGGGTTGTGATGGTAGCCACAGCCGGGAAACCCAGTCAGCTATCAGTCCCTAATTATAGCTATCAAAATCAGTCAACTGGGATAGTTTTCAATCAAGGCATAATCGTTTCTTTCTTGTGTAGGCTAAGCATAGCACACAACACAAGCGGGAGAATTTGTAGTTTCTATTTACAGGATTTAACATTTAGTCAAGTAGTCCACATTTTGTGTATAGAGCACTGCACTCCGATCCACTTATCGATCCATGATGAGCCAAGGTTAATATTATTTTGCTCACCAAGCTAATGGAGTCGCTGCTCTTTAAGATCTCACTGTTGGCTTCTGGAAACCCATGGTGACATTGCTAGAAATATGGTTCACACCAGAAATCCGGCACGATGAGGATATTCGTGTCAGTTGACATAATCCTGTTGTCCTGCTCATTGTCAAGGCCAGGATTCAATCAAGAGAAGTGAATTGTCACGAACATGAGGGATGTTCTGAAATGATCTCTCCAGGGCTGTAGCCCATGTCTATAAAATGTCAATATGTTGCATAATTACTTAAGTCAAACAGACTAATTACTAAGTCAAACAGTAACGGTAAATAAGAACATCATTTAGTTCAACTTCTTAAATGAGATATATTTTATTCAGCTTCCATTTATTGATATGGCCTAGTTCTTGTTGATAAACATGAAACAGGTGACTATTTAATATGGTCCTATCCACGTTTACAAGGATATTTCCAGTAAAGGGGTGCCCTCAAGTTATATAGCCTGTATATCAGGTCAGTCATTCTTATTTACTCCTCTGTTTTTATGGTTCAGAGAAGGCTTGGGATTCATTAGATAGGAGATCAGGGCCTGTCACGATTGACAGACCAGCCTTGGTCCTCATTGTCCTTCAGCCACTGTCAGGGGGTGAAAGGGACTCTTTTGTCGCATCCCCAAGTGGCTACTGGTGGGTTTTGTCAACCAGAGAAGGGGTGGGGTGGAGGGGTGAGTGATTTGGTTGAGACCAGTGTTTTGTGTCCAAATTTGGTTGTCGCAGGTTCCTTTTGTCTTTATCCATGGGTGCAGAGGCCTGTTCCATGAAGAGAGTTTGCCGAATAAGCCAGGCTTAAGTGGGTTACTTTCCCTGACATAAGCCTGGCTTATTCTGTAAACTTCATGGTACAGGCCCCAGGTGTGTACTGAAATCTAAGCCAAATCTGAGCCTGTGTCTGACCACCTTGGTCTGGGTTTCATTTAGATTTGATGTCACATGACCTACTGTAGCACATTTCTGCAAAACATTGGTGTCTACGTACGTTTTTTCTGATCATTCAGTTCCTGTTCTCCTTCTCAGGTCCTCTTTCTTAGCTGAGGGAACATAGATAGGAAGTGCTCTACGCCGGTTTACAAACAAACGATTGGCAGCCGCTGAGGAAAGGAGATAAGGAAGCGACTCGTGGCCTAAAACAACGTCACCCGTATCGTCTCTCCTCTAGCTAGCTGGCCGCTCCTGAGCAGAGGGAAAATACAACCTTGGCAGGCTGGCTGTGTTTATTGCATGTTTGTACAGCCCTGGTGGTAGATTAGCTCCCGGCACGGTGGCCTCACGCTGGCTAAAGGGTGCCAGGGTCTGGCTGGAGGCCTGGACCTTGGAGCTCGTTCGTCATCTCCACTCCCATGACGTTAGAACAGAACACCTGGCTGACTGCCGGAGGTATTACAAGACAGAGTGAACAGAAGAAATACCATTTCACCTCTGACACCATCCCTGTGACCTTTCGGTTGGGTTCAGAGTGTGGGGGGGGGGGGAGAAATACCCTGGCGTGAGCAGTTCTCCACCACTGTCAGCACTAGAATACCCCCCTACCCCCCCCCCCCCCCTTCTTTTATTTACGTGCACAAGCCATGCATGATGGAACAGAAAACCTCTCCTTTTCAAAGACTGGGAACTGGGTTGTGATGTAACCCTGCTAGATACACAGCGACCACGTGGCCCGAGGCCCAGAACTGTTAGAAGCAGCTCGCGCACTCGGTGACCCTTTCAAAATGGAGTCCTCTGCTCTCCATTAGGAGTAGGTCGCTCGTTTTCACCCGACCCCTAGAGCTTTCTCGGAGGGGATGGATTATTGGACGCTCGATGCGTAGCCCTCACCCCGTCCACGCGCCATGTGTCGTAGTTCTCGCTCGCGTGGGTTTCGATGTGGTCATAGTTTGACAGCAGATGGAATCTATTAGGGGTCTCCGAGTGGTGAGCACAGTGTGTTCTCAGGGTGTTTTTTTGGGCAACAGACTTTGGTGAGGTTACCGTTCGTTCTGCGTTTTGAATGTTTTATCCAGAGATCTAGTGACCACAGATGGACGGAGCTGTGCTCTGCAGCGTCGGAGAGGGCGTTGGCCACAGGCTATCATGATTGTATAGAATATGCATCTTCAAGCATGGAGATCAACGAGTTAACTGGTTACAAGTCGATCTTCAGAAAGGCGTTTGTCACTGTCACAGCCAATCATTAGGTTGTAGTCAATCTACCTTTTGGTGAACGTTTTCTGGCAGTTGTACTTATGATCTCACAACAGATGAAATGTAATAAAGTCAAATAGCCTTCAATTAAAGTAAATTGCCTTGACAGACTTTGGTTTCCAGCCATAGTGACTCTGTGTATGATTCAAGGCCGGCCAGGTTGTTGAAGGATCTCCTCCCAGGCGTGGGGGCAGGAGGACACGTGTTGACTTTATGTCCAAGCTGGAGAAGGTTGTCCTCAGCCACAGTGTTTACTGTTTGTGTGCCAACTCCCCCTGAATGGCTGCCTCAGCACTCCATGAAACTCTGTCTGTTTTCTTGATCTCTTTTCTTTATCTCTCGCCTCTCTCTCTCTCTCTCTCTCTCTCTCTCTCTCTCTCTCTCTCTCTCTCTCTCTCTCTCTCTCTCTCTCTCTCTCTCTCTCTCTCTCGCCTCTCTCTCTCTCTCTCGCCTCTCTCTCTCTCTCGCCTCTCTCTCTCTTTCGCCTTTCTTTCTTTCTCTCTACCCCTATCCCTTTCTCTCTCCAACTCTCGCCTGTCCCCTCTCTTAGCCCTTTCTCCCCCCCCTTTTGCCCAACCTATCTTGACTCCATGTTGGAGACACCATCTTTGAGATTGTGTCGCAACATTTCCTGGCGTTTGCCCAACCAGGGGTCTGTGAGTTTTCACAGTTACTAAGCTGTGTTATGCAACAGTACTCTGTTCAGCCCTGTGTGTGTGTGTGTGTGTGTGCGCGTTGCTCATCTACTTATGTAAAGATTGTTGGAGGCTTGCTGTACGTTGTTGCTGTGCCATACACACGTGTGTGTGTGTGTGTGTGTGTGTGTGGGGGGGGGGTTTGCCAGTGTCAGCAGACTTTACACCAGGCCTTTTTTGGGTGTATGGCTGATTATTTGTCCAGGTTGTAGGGCCAGTGCAGCTACGCACTCACACATGTCAGCTTTGTTTACCACACACACCGTTGTCCTGCGCCTAGCTTTACCTCCGTACAGCATAACCTGAATCCCCCCTTCCTCTCATGCTTTGGTACAACAACAGA
Organism: Osmerus eperlanus; assembly: GCF_963692335.1. NCBI lineage: Eukaryota > Metazoa > Chordata > Actinopteri > Osmeriformes > Osmeridae > Osmerus > Osmerus eperlanus. Next base: position 21,668,274 of record NC_085019.1, read on the forward strand.
CCCCCATTAAGGATAGGGGCACAAGGTTCTTAATCCCCCCCCCCCACCCATGCGTCAACCTAGCCGACAAGACAACAGAAGGAGCATCTGGATGCGTAGAAGACCTCCCCCATGTTCCCAGGAAACGATTGGGATACTAGCCACAACTTCGCATAACGAGCGCAATGTCGTGCGTTCGCTTGCCAAACTTGCAAACGCTCCGCAGTGTGCCGCTAGGCGCTTGCACAGCGGCATCGATTCTCAGCCATAGCGCTCGCTAAATTCCCGCAGCAGGGAACTGTTCTCCTTTTTCATCACCAGAACCAAGGGAGTCCTCTTTTTATTAAATGTCAAGTGTAGACATTGTTTTTTGGGGGTTTTGTTCAAATGACAAGTTGAAACTGGAACAAAGTGACTAATGGCTGCAAGTTACAATGGTGGTGTTTGTCCAAGGTGTTCTTAACGATGATAAATCAGTCTTTTTTTGCAGGCAGGCCCGGAGAGATTCCGTATCCATGACATTCAGGCGGTCTCTTCTTCTCCGTGTGTGTCTGTGTTTTTATTCAATCTAATCTAAGTTCCATAGTGTTCCTTATCCCACCCCCCCTCTCATTGCGTAACCCCAAGTGCTATAGGGCTTCATTCATGGCCTCGTCACAGATCTGTGTTCTGAACGCATGGCTGAGTTGATTGCAAACAGTCCTCCAGAACACCCACCGTCCCCCCCTCTCTCTCCGAGTCCCAGGACAGGGAGAGATAAGGCGGGGACAGACTAGACCCAGGTGCCTGCAGGGGAAGGAGGGAGGGGGGGGGGTGGAGGAAGAGAGAGGAGGCGGCAGAGGGGAGAGGCCATTGATCTAGACAACAAAGCCAGGGTTACCTCAGCACAGAGAACTTAAACCCGGGTTGCCGGGCGAGATACGGGTTTCAGAGGTGAAGAATGTAGTGTATGACCGAGCAACAGTCTCCCCCATACTCGTTGGCATTCGTGACTGTTATATAAAAACGTATCTTATCATTTTAATGATGGCGCGCACGGTTGGGCTGCTCCCAGGCAAGCGGTTTTACACGCAGGACTTGGTCACACCAGGCCTGGTGGAGCTCTCCTGTCCCAGTAACACACACACACACACACACACACTGCACCACTTCACAATCCCTACTTGTTTTTCTCCCTCCTCATTCTGTCCTGCACAGCGCTCGCCACAGCGGACCTCTGGCCGCTAGCATCTGCTGTTGCATAACGTTACAGGTTCCTGCTCGGCTCCCTTCCTCCCCCTCGCGCCGTTTTTTGTTGGCTGAGACACTCAATTGGGGTTGGGGTAAGAGGAGGGGGAGAGGGAGTGGAAACAAGGACGAGGTTGATGGAAAAATCAAGCCAAAGTTAAGCTGCTTGCTTGTGTGGACGAAGGGGAATGTTGTTGTCGTCGTTCGTTGTCGACGACGGCGCGAGTGTCTGTCGTGGGCGTTCCTGTGCCAGGAAGCTGAGTACCTGAGCAGGGGCACCGGGGCCTCAGGAAGCTCAGTACCTGGGCAGGGGCACCGGGGCCTCAGGAAGCTCAGTACCTGGGCACCGGGGCCTCAGGAAGCTCAGTACCTGGGCAAGGGCACCGGGGCCTCAGGAAGCTCAGTACCTGGGCAGGGGCACCGGGGCCTCAGGAAGCTCAGTACCTGGGCAGGGGCACCGGGGCCTCAGGAAGCTCAGTACCTGGGCAAGGGCCTCGTGGCGTGATTGATGGCCTGCGATAGCGCAAGCCGCGTTTTTGATTTGCATGATGGCAGTGCAGCCTTCCTGGTTAGGAGGGTTTGTTTGTCTTTTGTGTGGAGGGACGTGCCCAAACATGTCTTGCCTTGGAGACATCAGTATGCAGGCTGTCACACACGTACACACACACACATGTACACACACACACGTACAAACACACACGTACACACACACATGTACACACACACACACACACACACGTACACACACGTACACACACGCCTATGGTAAGAGGAGGGTTAGCATTCCCTCTTTGAATGTGTCCAGACAAATCAAATTCCTGTCAAGATAACAGCAGCAACAACAACCTTCCTCTCCTTAAACAACATCACAATTCAGCAAACAGACATTAACTGTCTGTGTGTCTCCGTTTGTCTCCCTACCAGATGTGAGTAGGGCCGAGTTGAAGTCTAGACGTCCGCTGTCGGATGCATTATGCTAATATCCTTCAGCGTGTGTTTGTGTGCGCCTGTGTCTTCCGTCTGGCTGGAACTCGACTCCGGGCAGTGTCGTCCGACCTCTTCTCAACTCTGCACGCGTGGGTAACAGACCCTCCAGTCCTGCCCGTGTCATTCTGGGGTGTAGGAACGGGGAGCTTGACCATGCGTCTTTTAGCACGATCTGTCTCAGGAGCGATAGCTTAGCTCCGTATAGTTACCCCCCCCACACACACACACACACACACACGCTGTGTTGACCTTGGGGTCAGACACAAGATACGGGTTACCTCTCTGCTCGAGAGAAGTCAATCCCACCTGTGAACTGGGCTGGTACGGATCAAAACCGTTTCAACCCTCCAGCCAGGAGACGAAGGCGCTGACGTCAGCCTGGAGTCAAAGTGCGTCGGGCGCTAATGGAGAGCTGGAACTGCACCTCGGCTGCATCGAGTGATTAGCTTTCAGCCCCGTGTCTGTGCTAGCCCCAGCTAAGGGGGTACCAGGGATGGACGTTTAGATCAATCCTTCAGGGGAGCGATTGATCAGCCACACGCACTGAAGTCAATATCGTTTTTGTGGGGGGGTTTTCCAGCCAGTTGTCCAGGGAGGGATATAAAGATTACACACACACACACACACACACACACACACACACACACACACACACACACACAGGAGTCAGTTCTGAGCGAGGCAGGCTGACAGGCAGCCTTCAGGCCAGTGGAACACTGGGCGTCTCTGCTCCGGAGAGGAGGTGTGTCGCGGTGCCGTGTCTGGTAAGGGCCGTTACATAACCTGGTGTTGAGTTACTGTTCCACCATCCTGCCCAGAGGACCCCAGGCCCAGATCCAGACCACAGACCCAGATGGTCCAGCCTGGGACACCAGACTTCAGGGATGGATGGCTTTTTTGGAAAAAGACTAAACATGCTCTTGTTGTGATTTTGTGTAGATTGAAAGAACGAAGAAAAAATGAGAGAAAATCTACCCCACCAAATATAATGCACGAGCTGTGATGCATAGGGTGTGGTTTAATAGCTATGCCGACAATGATTGCGTCACCTGGCTGGCTGTTGGGTTGGTTACCATGGGAAGGTGGGTGGGGCCACTGAAGGACTCAGCGGGCATGCGGAGGAGAGGGAGGGGCTGGGTGGGGCTCTCCCTTTAACATGTCATAATCACTGCCTCCGGGGGCCACATTCCCCGCACCCCTCCACACACACACAACCCCTGCCGTCCATAGAAACGACACGAGTTGGGTCCCAGTTGTGGAGGCTCATTTGCATAAGTTGTGGGGGCTTAGGGTGATTAATGGGGGGCAGGTTTTTAGGCGTTATGTGCCGGCGGAGGGTTGGGGTGGGTGGATGAGGTTGTTAGCTCCTCCGTTATGGTATGGATGTGAATGCTGCACGGAGGAACTGTATGTGGGCAGTGAATGTTCTATCTCTGTAGCCAAGAGAGGGGTGGGGGGGGGCAGGGGTGACTCACCCACCTCTCACCAGGAACCGTGAAGTCTCAATCATGCCGAGGCCTCGTTTCCGTAGGGGCGTGTTTGATAGTGACACGCGTATCATAATGGTCCCGCTCGTTCCGGCAAAGCCTCTCGCTATGGAGTATGTTTCATTTCAGTCCGTAATCACACTTAAGGTGTGTGTGTGTGTTATTTATATATACATATATGTATATATAATGTATATACATATATATATATATATATATATATATATTTATATATAAGCGACATGCCTACCGCCATTCTCATTTCAATAAATCTAGACCCGTTTATTAACCAGCGCTTCTGACACCACACCACCAAGAAATGTGACATTTGTTTGACAATATTGACATATTATCACCTTGAATACTAACCACTTCTCTGTCCCTCCCTCTCTCTCCCTCCCTCTCTCTCTCTCCCTCCCTCCCCCCCTCCTCTCTCTCTCTGTGTCTCCAGGTACTGATATATCTGTGGGGGAGGAAGTGGCCATCAAGTTGGAATGTGTGAAGACCAAGCACCCCCAGCTCCACATCGAGAGCAAGATCTACAAAATGATGCAGGGAGGAGGTACGCCCCCCAACACGCACACTCTCTCTCACATACACACACACACGCCGTACTCCTGCCTTGCCTACCTTCCAAGCGTACCACCCCGGGTCAGTACGACAGAGCCCCCAACCGGCACCTCTGTCGCGACCAGGAAATGACATCTGCCAGTCCAGCCTAGCATCTCTGAATTCGCCCGAATTCCCGAGAGAAGTCGGGGATTTGCGTTGGCTCTCGCGCCATGCTGTCTGGAAGGTTCTAGGCTTCTCTCACGCCCCCCTTACCACGTCACACACGCTGGCACCACCGCGTCACAACAGGCCGGACGTCACACGCTCGCACCCCCTCTCTCCTCTTCATCTCTGCGTCCAGCTCCATCTCATCCCTCGCCCTCTTTCATCTGTTTTCATCTCTCCATTTTCTCTCCTGCCGCTCCATCACATCTCCTTCCATTATGTCTGTTTCACACTCCCTCTCTCTCTCTCTCTCTCTCTCTCTCTCTCTCTCTCTCTCTCTCTCTCTCCCTCTCTCTCTCTCTCCTCTCCCTCTCCCTCTCCCTCTCCCTCTCCCTCTCCCTCTCCCTCTCCCTCTCCCTCTCCCTCTCCTCTCCCTCTCCCTCTCCCTCTCCCTCTCCCTCCCTCCCTCCCTCCCTCCCTCCCTCCCTCCCTCCCTCCCTCTCTCTCTCTCTCTCTCTCTCTCTCTCTCTCTCTCTCTCTCTCTCTCTCTCTCTCTCTCTCTCTCTCTCTCTCTCTCTCTCTCTCCGAGTTGTGGCCAGATGGTGTGAGCCTGGGGAGGCATGAAGAGAGGGAGGTGTGTGTGTGTCAGAGGGGGGAGGGGAGACTCGACATTCCTCTTCTCAGGCACATCCATCTTCTCTGGCCTTATACAGGCTATGAATATTCATACACGTGTGTGTACGTACACTCCAAATAACGTCTTGGGGCACAGCTGCATCCTATCTTTTCCCAGCTTCCTTTTTCGCCCGCGGAGGGCCAGACGTATTGCTGTCACCCACGTGAGAGCAAGTCCCGGGCCTATATTAAGCCAGGAAGTCCGTTTGAGAGTGTGCTCCCCACTATGGCCTTGAGCCCTACATAGCCACCCTGGATTTTGTGGGGCGCCAGACGAACTCGGCCTCGCCGGAAAACCAGCCTCGCGCTGCCTCGTAAGCGCGTGAGATGGTGGGAGAAAGGGCTGGAACAAGGAGGATGACCCAGACAGAGAGATATATTTGGAGTGTGTGTGTCTGTGTGGGTGTGCGTGTGTGTGTGTAGCTGACGTCGAGAGAGTGCCGCCTGCGGTGCTGAGCTCCAGGGTGTGGTGTGTGTGACTGTAGTAGGGTCTGCAGCGTCAGCAGTTGTCTCTACTACTATACCAGCTGTCTCTGGGGGGGGGGGGCTCTGCCTGCCCTCACGTGTGTGTGTGTGTGTGTGTGCTCGCAAGTATCTAGGCTGACTAACAAGAGAAACAAGTCTCTTTTCTCACACACACTAATAGACACACACTCTCACACGGTCCCTCAAGTCACACACCAGCCCCTCACCCTCTGCAGGGCCAGGCGCTGTCCCTAGGGCTAGGGCTGGCCTGGGGCTAGGGCTGGCCTGGGGCTAGGGCTGGCCTGGGGCTAGGGCTGGGATAGAACCTAGGGCCTGCAGAGAAGCAGTGACACTGACCACCTCCAAGGTCACTTCCCCCGCCGGCGTGTCAGGTTTATAGCCCCTGCCAGAACCACCCCACTCTCTCTCTCTCTCTCTCTTTTACACACACACACGCGCACCATCATTGATTCACTCTCCCTTTTCCTTCTCGGCCTCTGACGACAGCGAGGTCGAGACCGTCGTGTTTTATTGCCCCCTCCCCCACCCTTCCCCCCCGGTCGACCTCAAAGTCACCTTCAGCCTTCCCACCGTGTGCGGTGCGGGGTCTCCTCTCCACCCCTCTGGTGGCCGGGCTGGTCCCGCTGGTTCCTCGTGTTCAGACTTCTACTCCTGTTACCTGTGACTGTGGTGGTGTGATGCAGGGACCTGGGGTCAGTTTGGTCTCTAGAGCGACCCATCGGATCCAGACTCTGGTTGTCTGTGAGGTCTAAAATAACTAAAGTGTGTGTCTCTCCCCTCTCTCGCTCTCTCGCTCTCTCTGTCTCTCTCTCTCGCTCTCTCTGTCTCTCTCTCTCTACCTCTCTGTCTCTCGCTCTCGCTCCCTCTCTCGCTCTCGCTCGCTCTCTGTCTCTCTCTCTCGCTCTCTCTGTCTCTCTCTCTCTACCTCTCTGTCTCTCTCTCTCGCTCTCTCTGTCTCTCTCTCTCTACCTCTCTCTCTCTACCTCTCTCTCTCTCTCTGTCCATCCCTCCTTCTCCCCTCGGTATCTTTGGCTGTCTCTCTCTCTCCCCCTCCCTCTTCTTCCAGTGGGCATCCCCACCATCAAGTGGTGTGGAGCGGAGGGGGACTACAACGTGATGGTGATGGAGCTGCTGGGGCCCAGTCTGGAGGACCTCTTCAACTTCTGCTCCCGCAAGTTCAGCCTGAAGACCGTCCTGCTGCTGGCTGACCAGATGGTGAGACACGGAGAGAGAGGGAGGGAGGGAGGAGAGGGAAGGGAACACCAGAACAGACGGCCACATAATAACATTTCCCTCCTCCTACACCCTCCCTCCTCCTACACCCTCCCTCCTCCTACACCCTCCCTCCTCCTACACCCTCACTCCTCCTACACCCTCCCTCCTCCTACACCCTCCCTCCTCCTACACCCTCCCTCCTCCTACACCCTCCCTCCTCCTACACCCTCACTCCTCCTACACCCTCACTCCTCCTACACCCTCCTACACCCTCCCTCCTCCTACACCCTCCTACACCCTCCCTCCTCCTACACCCTCCCTCCTCCTACACCCTCACTCCTCCTACACCTTCCCTCCTCCTACACCCTCCCTCCTCCTACACCTCCAGCTATCAGAGACTAACCTCTCTGTCTCGTGTTATCTCTATTTGCATGGAGAGTGTGACTGGTTTGCATGGATCATCAGTCCTGTTTCCTCAACAGGGCAAAAGCCTAACAGGTTCAGCCTGTTAAACCAGTCCTGCAGTTTCACATTCATCCATCGTCATCTTATTTGCACTCATTTGACCCCCGACATATTCCTTATATTTCATTTTGTTATTAAATGTGACTCCTAGAAATGGTTTTAAATCAAATCGAAGGTTGGGCGATCGTACCATACCATGTATGCTGAGGCCTGGCCAAAAATACTAGTTTAGAATATTAGTATAGAATATTGTGTTGGAGTATTTCTTTGTTTCCAATCCAAGTTAGGATGTTGTTCCTGTCCTCCTTATATTGGCACGCGTGGGGTCCCTCCATGCCCACGCGTGTAATCAAGGGGAGGTACACTAAGACCAGCTCCGGTGCGCCCCAACGGGAGGCTCCCCATGTCCCGCGGCAGCACCCGGAGCGAGGCACACTCGCCCCACGCCGACCGAACCACGCGGCCCGGGCTCACATCCCCAGCAACCCGTCCGCTAACCCCCCCCCTCCCCGTCCCCCTCTCCCCACATCCAATCACCAGATCAGCAGGATCGAGTACATCCACTCCAAGAACTTCATCCACCGCGACGTGAAGCCGGACAACTTCCTGATGGGGCTGGGCAAGAAGGGCAACCTGGTCTACATCATCGACTTTGGCCTGGCCAAGAAGTACCGCGACGCCCGCACACACCAGCACATCCCCTACCGGGAGAACAAGAACCTGACCGGCACCGCCCGCTACGCCTCCATCAACACACACCTGGGCATCGGTAAGGCGTGGGGGTTGGATGACAGTACAAACATGATGTGGGATCTTCCAGGAAGAAAGGCATGGGTGTATTTACCAGCAGAGTAGGCGCACCGCGCACGTAAACACACCGCCTGTCTGCACACTCGGAGGAATGCCATTTATTTCTCCCATTTTTTTTTCCAACTGTTCAATCAGAATTGAATGCTAGCCCTTCCACAGTAGCTTGTTTTTGAGTTTGTCCTCCCTGAAAGTCTTCTCACCGCCCTCCTTTCCCCTCCCTCCCTCCCTCCCTCCCTCCTCTCCCCCTCCACAGAGCAGTCGAGGCGTGACGACCTGGAGTCTCTGGGCTACGTCCTCATGTACTTCAACCTGGGCTCTCTTGGCAGGGCCTCAAGGCCGCCACCAAGAGGCAGAAGTACGAACGCATCAGCGAGAAGAAGATGTCCACCCCCATCGAGGTGCTCTGCAAAGGCTACCCCTGTAAGTGCTGGCTAGCCCGGCCGAGTCGAGGTCGTCCGTGTGGGGGCCTTGACGCGTCTTGGGAGGGATTCCTCAAGCATGTTTGATTCCGGGCCGTTCTTGAGGCAAAATGCCTCTCTTTGATTCAAGATCCATGGTTGGACGCTTTTGAAATCCTTAAGGGTTCGATGCATCACAAGTTGTATCTTGTACCATTTGTATTGTTTGTATTTTCTTGTAATATTTTTTTTTTTGTATTTGTATATTGTAAAAACTTATATATTATTTTATATTTATTGTACTTTTTACTTTAATTCAAATTCCACTTAGTTGTTGCTAGTTATGTACATTTAGAAATAGTTAGTCCTCATATTTAAATTTAAGATTCCTATATGTTTAATGTATGCACATTCCGACCAAAGCAAATTCCTTGTCTGTGCAAACTTTCATGGCGAATAAAACCCATTCTGATTCTGAATTCAAGTGAACATGCAGGATGACGTTGCCAAGCTGACTTGTGTCCCTGCTTGTGTTCCCGCTCCCGACAGCCGAGTTCTCCACGTACCTCAACTTCTGCCGCTCGCTGCGCTTCGACGACAAGCCCGACTACTCGTACCTGCGGCAGCTCTTCAGGAACCTGTTCCACAGGCAGGGCTTCTCCTACGACTACGTCTTCGACTGGAACATGCTCAAGTTTGTGAGTGTCCTCGTTCGTGGCCCCATGCGTTTCCCGCTTGATTTTTCGGAGCGTAACGATGTTCGTAAAGATTTTTTTTTTTTATCGTTTTTTTTTTTATTGGCTGTAGTGCAGAGTGCTGAGGACCATTCAACCGTTAGTCAGTGATTGACTGTGGGGAGCTTGTGGGTGGTGATTTCCCCCTCCATATAGTCCTAACAGTATAATGACGGTTAGGGGAACCAGAAGGTCGTTGAAGGAGAAAGGGGAGGTTATAGATTGGTGTCCTTTTATAGAAATGTCCACCGAACTGATTTGATGACCGTGCCATTTTGGCGGTGGCCATTTTGTCAGTGTGCTCACTGTGTGTGTGTGTGTGTGTGTGTGTGTGTGTGTGCGCAGGGCGCCAACAGGGCAGCGGAGGACGCCGAGAGGGAGAGGAGAGATCGCGAGGACCGTCTCCGGCAGGGCAGGAACCCCGCTTCCAGGGGGATGCCCTCAGCGTCCGGGAGGCCCCGGGGGGGCCCGCAGGACGTGGCGGCGCCCTCGCCCCTCACCCCCACCTCACACACAGGTGAGCGCCCCGGCTCACCACAGCATGGGAACCCCTGAACGCCAGGGGGGGGGGGGGGGGGAGGACGTGCGTAGAAAGTGGGCGGAGTAGCCTTTTTGGCTGTGCCGCCACACGCGCACACACACACATACACACACACTATACTCTTGTTCGTATATTTAAACCGTCACATCTGCCCTCTCATTTCAAACAAGCTGCATACGCACGCAAGCTCCAAAGCGCCCTTCAGATGTATAGCTCGAGTGTGAGGGAGAGAGAAGGTGGGAGAGAGCGGGGCCGGGCGGCAGTGTGAGATTCCAGCGGCACCAACACTCGGACGTCAGCTCCATTAAACCAGGGTGGATGATCAAAGCTCGCGGTTAGACGTGGGAGAGAGTGTGCGTCACACCCCACACCCCCCCCTCTCTCTCCCTCCCTCCTTTTTTCTCTCTGTCCCTCTTTTTCTTTCTTTCTCTCTCTCAACCCCCCTCTCCCTTCCTTTCCCTCTCTCCCTCCCTCCCTTTCCCTTTTTTTTCCCTCACCCCCCTCTCTCTCCCTTACTCTCTTTCTCTCTGTCCCTCTCCCTCTTTTTCTTTCTCTCTCTCACCCCTCTCTCCCTTCCTTTCCCTCCCTCTCTCTCCCTCCCTCTCCCTCTTTTTCTTTCTTTCTTCCTCTCTCACCCTCCCCCCCCTCTCTCTCCCTCCCTCCTTCTCTTGGCCCTGTTAAAGTTCATCATGAGAGGAGAGTGCCTCTCCGCCTCCAGAGCCCAGGCTGCCCAGGGCAGCAGTCCCAGTGATGGGACTCCACCCTGCGGCGTGTCTCTGCTGGCTGGAGGGTCTCTACATGTCGGGGAGGATCCCAGTGTGCCGCCTCCTCCTGGCCCAGATAGACCCAGGGTGTCTGAGGAGCAGTTTGCAGCGCTAGGTGCTAGACCCAGGGTGTCTGAGGAGCAGTTTGCAGCGCTAGGTACACGCCGCTGGTATTAGCGGGGGGATTCTCTGATTCTCTCTTTGACGGTGGAAACGCTGATCGAGGTCCCAGCGTGTCGCCTGCCGCTCACCCTCGAACGTGGTGTCTTCACCTGGGCGCGTCTTAATCTCCCTTCCCCCCTCTCGCCTCTTCCTCCGCCTCCCTCTCTCTGCCCCCCCCCGCCCCCCCTGCTTCTCCCCCCCTCACCCAGGTATGGAGCGGGAGCGGAAGGTGAGCATGCGCCTGCACCGCGGAGCCCCCGTCAACATCTCCTCCTCGGACCTGACAGGCCGCCAGGACACCTCCCGCATGTCCACCTCACAGGTGTGACACACACACACACACACACACACACACAGAGGAGTCACCCTGCCTGTTCACAGGGCAGCAGTCCCAGTGATGGGACTCCAGACAGGGTGAAAGTTAGGATGTTATTCCTGTCCTCCTTATATTGGCACGCGTGGGGTCCCTCCATGCCCACGCGTGTAATCAAGGGGAGGTACACTAAGACCAGCTCCGGTGCGCCCCAACGGGAGGCTCCCCATGTCCCGCGGCAGCACCCGGAGCGAGGCACACTCGCCCCACGCCGACCGAACCACGCGCCAGACAGTCTGTCTATGTGTTCTCCCCGCGCCAACGCTGTCAAAGTCTTCAAATCGAGTTCTTTTAAACACTTGTCGTTGCATCCTCATGACTAACGGTTGCCCCCAAACCGCTTGCGTACACGGTCAGGAATTGGAACCGTCCGGGAGCGGGTTGAGCGCTCGTCGTGCGGTTGAGCCGGAGTCGGTGTGGAGGTGGTCCAGTTTCCGTTCCTCGAACACCCTTCACGGCCGTCGAACACAATGAGAGACCCTGTTTCCTACGTCCAAAATCCCCACGCCCTGCCCCCTCAGCTGTGGAGTCAAGCACACCTCCAGATGTGAGTGGTGCTTTCAGGCCAAAAACTGTCCGGGTGCCAAAAACTGTCCTACCTGACGTCACAATGCCGTGCCGATGCAGGGACGTGTCCGTCGCTATGCCGACCTTAAATTCCTGAGATAGCTACGCGTGCTAGCGGGAAACTGTCTTGGTTGCTAGGTAGGCAGTTTTGTATTTAGGCCTATTTAAACCAATTTAATCTACTCTATGATTTGACATTTTCACTTGTTCGACATTCCTGAGACAGCAACGCGCGCAGGTAGAATACTATACGTGTCGCCTTCCCGGTCAGTTAAAATTGATGTAAAATATATATTTATTTTTTTTATGGAAAAAAGTTAGCTAGCTAGCACTAGCTATCGAACGAGTGAAAACTTCAAAGAACAGGACCGGTGGGGGACAGAGTGGTGCCGCAGGCCCAATGGTTGGACACATACGCTGGCAGCCCTGTTGTTAGAGGCCAAGGCCAGGTCTGAGGCCTTTTAGACCCAGCTGAGGCCCAGGCCCAAACTCTGGAACACAGAAGAGAACCGTTCCATAGACGAGTTCTCTGTTGTAGACTTTAAGGATCTAGGTTGTGGGGCTGAGGGCAGGTGTGGAGCTGGGCTCACGTCCTCATGTGACTCCGGCTGGTGTGAAGGAGTGGGGAACTGGCCGTGCCGACTGTTTTATTTTATAATAATTTTTATATATATAACAATGAGATGTGAGTGGTGAAAATTCCTCACATCTTGACAAACAAACCAAGTTCCGTGGAGTGTGTCGAACCTGTCTTTCAAACATTTGACATTCTTTTTGTTTGTTGTTGTTGTGGTTTTGGACAGCTCCTTCTGAACTCGTTCCTCCACCTTCAGCCTCTAACTTCCTCTCTTCCTCACAACTGGTTGTCTCCTCCCTCCCCCCCGCCCCTCCCACTCCTCCCGCCCCTCCTCCCCGCCCACCCAACTCAGAATAGCATTCCCTTCGATCAGCCGGGAAAGTAGCGGCTCGCCACGTGCTGGTGTGAAGGGGCAGCGCCGGGTGAGTGACCAGGCCCAGTCCCAAACCTGACTCTCCTAGGTCCTCCCCCTGCCTCCTCCAACACCCTCCTAGTCAAGACGCTCTGACGACCGGCTGAAGCAACATGTGGCATCGGGCCTGATCCCATCTCCTCAGGCCTGGGCGTTGGGCAGGGGTCGGGGGAGGGTCGATGTTTTGGGACAAAGCGTCCGTGTGGGTGTGCTGTCACCTCCCCCTCCACACACACACACACACACACCTGCCCTACTGGAACGGTCTCATCCTCATACACTGGTTTGACTTACATTTACATGTAGTCATTTAGCCGACGCTCTTATCCAGAGCGACTTACAGTAAGTACAGGGACATTCCCCCCCGAGGCAAGTAGGGTGAAGTGCCTTGCCCAAGGACACAACGTCATTCTGCACGGCCGGGAATCGAACTGGAACCCTCCAGTTAATAGCCCGATTCCCTAACCGCTCAGCCACCTGACTCCTTACTTAATCCATAGAAGAAAGGAATAAGACACACTCCCCTTCCTCCTGCCTTGTATTTCCAGACCAGTAGATAGAGAGATGTGCAGCCCTGTATCAGACAGACTGCAGTCCTTGTTCAGCATTAATCCACCAACTCAAGTCCATCTGCTGCATTAACAGGTCAAATCTAAGACCCGCTGCTCTTTTGGAGCTGCCAAAAAAGGACTTGTTTTTGAGTGAACGCTCCTGAATGACTCTCTACTCTCCGCCACCAGAGACTGACGAATGTGTCTGTGCCAAGTGGTGCTCCGAAGCAACAACCGTCTCATTTCAGGCGTAGTACTTTTTCAATTTGCAGATGGATTCGGACATCTGTGTTCGTGTTCAAATGAAAGAGCTAGTACATTTCATGGACTAGCTCTTTAAACAGCAACCGTTCTAGAAATGTCCGTAAGACAGGTCCACAGCCCTGATCCCCCAAATCACAAGACCCTCAGTTCACTTTATCGACCCCGAAGAACATTCTAGAAAGAAAATCTGAATTCGGTTTATTCGCCATGTATGTTATACAAACACGGAATTTACTGTGGCAGGGAGGTGCAAAACACTAAACATATACGATTCTTAAATTAAGTCAAAATACTAAAGTTGAACTATTTCTAAGAATAACAATCCCATCTTTCATCAAGTGGGAGCCTACTCATCCTCGAGCATCTAAGATGGCCGAGCTTCTCCCCTCCGGCCAAGCGAGTGTGACGAGGCGCAAATCGTCCTCTCGCAGGGCAAGCTTGCCGTTCACGTAATCCCTCTTTGCTCTGAAGTGAACGAGCATAGGTGTGACCTGGGAGGACGGGGTGGATATGTTTGTTTTGAGCCGTTTAGTTTCCCCGGCAGCGCATCCACACTTCTGCTGCTTATCGGTGTCTTCCAGGAAGCGATCGGCCTCGTGAACGTGTCACAGAGGGCCTGCTTCTTTTGTTTTTCCTGACCTCCCGAGAACTCGCTGGTCTCACACACGCCCTCTGGAGGCCAGAATCGACAGGGCAACATCGGCCGGACTCGATGTCCCCGCCGATCAGTTCCCCCCCCCCCCCCTGATTTCCTTGTTCAGAATCCCTCGTCGTGTCAGGTTAAGAGCTGCCAGGGTCTGTCCCACCCAGGAGAGTCAATTTAGCTTCTCTGTGGACATTATTCCCTCTTTTTTCCCCTCTCCCCTGTCCCATGCATGGAGCTGAAGCCCTGTGGTTGACCAGAGTGGTGGGTGTGGCCCTGGGTGGGGATGTGGCCCTGTCTCTCCATGACCTATGGAAGGGGGTGCATTTCTGTTGGATATTCAGATGCTTTCCTGTCCCGTGTGTGTGTGTGTGTTCTTCTTAGTTCACCCAACAACCTCTGAAGTGTGCACTGTCCGTTTTGCCGCCCAGTCTTGTGTGATGGTGAGACACTGAAAATCACTTGTCGAGCACACCGCTTGAAATGGATGCTTCGTATTCCCTTTAGAGACTGTGGCAAGCGTTAAGGTCACCCTAAACCGAGTGCACTGTATTTAAAGAGAATATGTGTGTGTGTGTACTAACTGTCCTTCCTCCTCCGGTCCAGGCGCTGTCCCGTGTCACCCCCAGCGGCCTGCAGTCAGCGGCCCCCCGATGAGCCTCGCCACACGCCTGCGCCTTGTCACGGAGGGGCCTTTCACCCATGGCTGACACCATGACACCATGACACACACACACACAATCCAGGACTTGTGCGGCAATCACCAATTAAAAGCAATCGACTCCCTACGCCGGCCAATCTGACAGCAGGGGGAGTTGGTCTCCATCAGCTGAGCGGTGATACATTGAGTTTAGCTGAGTACACACACACACACACACACACAGCTCTCAAACAATCCCACACACACTTAGGAGAGTGTTTGGCCACGCTCTTTATCACCGTCAGGGGATTCCTGACTGTGAACGAGAGGGGGGCAGGGCTGGATTTTCTCCTTCTCTGCCTTAACAACCAGGCACGCCCACAGCAGCCTCTCTCTCCCCCACCCCTCCCTCCTCGTCCCCCGTCCCCCCCCCTCTGCCTCTCTGGAGGACACCAGCTACAGGGGGGGGGGGGGAGCACACCAGCCTGCTCTGACGCCCCCCACTCCCCCAGCAACTCTCTCACTTACAACAGCTCTCCCTCCCCAACGCAAAACACCACCACACACACACACACTCAGAGCCAGCCGACTTGCGCTGCTGCGCCGACTAAGCCATTCGTTTTGTTTCTCTCCTTGGTTTTGTCGCCAGAGCTTTTTCTTCCCTCCCGCTCTCCCTCCTTTAGTTTTTCTGTTGTTGTATTTAGCAGATTAACAACTTTGTTTGTACTGGCTCCATTCTCGTGAGTACATCGGCTTTGTTTTCATCCTCCTGTGTCTCAACGGTGGGAATTGTGAACATGGATGGTGTTTCGGAAGCATGGGTTTCATGTTTTCACTCTTGGATTCTCTTTAATATTTTTTTTTTTTTTTGTGAAGAAAAAATAAAGGGGGGAGGGGGGGGGTGGGTGAGGCGGGCGGCAGGAATTGATATTGCGAGTACAACTTCTGAACTGTGTGTAACTTCTGAGCATCAATTTCAAGGGTCAGTACAACAGGGCTGTGTTGTAAAAACACTCCAAGTCCCACAATTCAATGTTTGTTTCTTAAGGGGAGTCCATTCTTCGGGGAGGAATGGCGGGAAGTTTTGTGTGTAAAGCGTTTACATAAAAGTGCGTTCTGTTGATATTTAGACTTGATGAAAAGCAATCCACCATCTCTTCTTGATGTTTGTCTCTTGTTAGTCCTGGTTTAAGGGTTTTTGCCCCTTTGTGTACATTGAGGATGGGTGGGAATGGCGTGTCGTCCACATGGAGATGAGAACATGCTCCTTCCCCTCGCCGCCGTCTCCAGGGCAACGCGTGTTGGGTCTAAAAGCTGTGAAACACTTGTGATGTAAAGATGTTTTTTTTTCTTTTCTTTTTTTTTTCTTTTTTTAAATTCTCGCCCTTGACCCTTAGCGGTCAGTTAAAGGGTTTGTGTGTGAGCGTGTGTGGATAGGAGACTTGTGAGGTTGTGGGGTGTGTATTGGCATGTAGTGGGATGTATAGCAGCCTGGAGGAGGGGTTAAGACTGAAGGGTCAGTGACTGGTTGAAGTCACCCGTCACTCACATTGACCTGGGAACTGAGACCAGCACTGGCAGACTGACATCCAGTAAGATGCATTCTTACTCTTTCTAAATAAACCATCTCAACTGACAGTCAGCTATTAGTAAACCCCAGTCTGATGTACCTATTTGAACCTGGAAAAAATGGCAATATGTTTTAGTCTATTTTTTATTATTTTTTGAAAGGTTATTGGATGTTAAAAAAGGCATTAGGCTTTGAGTGACAGTTGGTCAGCGCAGTGCAGAGAGTAGGATAGGTTCACCTGCACGTCACTATGGATCTGGGTTGGTTTTGATCCTGGCTGGTTTTTCAGTCAACCTTTTCAGTGGACCCCAGTCCACCCACCTCTAATAATCGGTAGCACCTACCCTCGAATCTCCTTCGCGAGGCCTACCATGGGTTGTCACAAGAAAGACATTGAGGCACCATGCATGTCGTCACATTTTACACCGGCAACAGCTTCTCAAGGTGATATCGAGTACCGTGTTAACCGCCATATCATTCAGTGTAGTAAAACAGTCCCGAGTTCTGTCGTCTAGGGGAATGGGGTAGTTTAGCAAGTCCTCTGTTCTCGTATGTGTATATAGGATGTGCCTACTGAATGGCGAAATACTATGTCTGCATTAGCCACTGTATGCGTGTAGTTTGATGATAATGAAGGTAGTGTACGGAGGGGTTCGGAATGCTTCGCTCCATTGTAGTTCCGGGTAACGTAGTTTTGATCCTCGATTGGTCTCCCTGCGGGAGAGAAAGAAAAAAAAAAGAAGCTCCCATCTTGTTTCTCTTGCAGATGTGGGTGATGATAAACAAGTACCCTTCATGTGGGATCACATTTGCCCCCCCCCCCCCCCCCCCACCCCCCCCCCTCACAATTATCTCTTTTGTTTGACTTGGTTGATTTTGATTTGCGGTGGACACTGCGGTGTGGAGACAATGGGTGGCGTCTGAGCACGCAACGCTCGCGGGGAGCCATGGAATCTCGCCATGAACAATATTTTTTTTTTGCTCCTCATTTGTAATGCCACTGTATTTGTGTATTTTAAAATTGTGTAAATAAATTAATAAGTACTTGTACATTCGCGTCTGTGTAGACTTTTTTCCCCCCCACTGTGCGGGGTCAGAATTCAGAAGCATAAACGGCCACGATGACTTCCATTCCCTGAGCCATTACTACTGTTGTCCGTCCAGTCTAGTTTCCTGTTTCGGAGCACTTCCAGAAACCTGTACGAGTCCACAGTCTCTATTTCCAACTCTGATCAATATGGATATCACTAACTCCAAATACATGCTCCACAAACGTCCAGTGTTGGCGTAGGACAACCACCATCACCTCATCCTAATGCTGGTCAGGTTGCCATCGTCTGTCCATGAATGTCAGTACGTTTTGGGGATTATACTGTCCTACAAACTTACCTACCTTGTGTTATATAAACATTCTTCTCATCCAAGCCAGTCCAAATACACAAAACATTCGCTCGCCATGCTTATTGTCTTGTTCATAATGCCAAAATGGTGAATGGCAACATCTTACACGACGCCTCTAAAACATGCAACCTGCACAAACCTCCGCGTGATCTTGGGTTTGTGACGTCTGCGTCGACTGCAACCACTAGGTGGTGCTGTTGGACAACATACCACCTACCCTCTGCAGGACAGTTACACCATACATTTACATTTAGTCATTTAGCCGACGCTCTTATGCAGAGCGACTTACAGTAAGCACAGGGACATTCCCCCGAGGCAAGTAGGGTGAAGTGCCTTGCCCAAGGACGCAAAGTCATTTGGCATGGTCGGGAATCGAAACAACAACCTTCTGATTAATAGCCCGACTCCCTAACCGCTCAGCCATCTGACCCCCAGACCATAGACATGTCTATGAGCTACACGAGTCATCCTGGGATGTCAAGACACAGGAAACAACAGTGGAATGACGAGGAACGTACCTGTGCAAGGAGGACGGCCACCAATTTCATCAACCCTACATCTTTCAAAGACTGCATGTACAGTACATGCAATATCAATGGATGGTCTATCTCATAGACCTGACTACAAGAGAATTCGGAAGGATTGACACGTGTCTGGTATCGCTGTCTCTCTGGTCACTGCAGAGAGACAGAGAGAAGTGATTAAGGACGATCCGTCACTCCTCACAGGCATACGGAGTTTCAGATCAGCACCGCTGAAGGAGAGCTGAGGAGGAGACCAGCTCAAAAGGATCTCAGCAATCTGTTTCAAAACTTTCCTTCCTTGACTTCAATCCCTACATGCATGGATATGCACACACCAGGTAGGTTGATATTAACCATGGGTCACTTAAAAGAGAAGACCTTGACCTTATGTTTTGAAACAGGAAGATGACGACATTGTTGCAGAAATGACTTCATCGGCTCGTACCGGTAACTGCTTCGGTTTGACACTGACGTTTTTTTTTTGCGTCGTCTCTGTTCTCTGACAGGAAGGAGGTGTTGATGTGTGTGGTCTCGGATAAGGACGAAGCTGCAAAAAGGCAGAGTTGACAGGATATGATGTTCTGTGGCCAGGGTTGACATTGTTTGCAAGCCGTAAGTTCCCTGTGCCAGACACACACACACACACATTAACACAAACACACTCAAACAAGGGTATGCCAGGACAGCGATTCTGCCCTTGATTAACCTTTGTATGGTGCTTGGGTCAGTGGGACCTCTTCAATATTTCGAAAAATTATACGATTATACCTGAGACTAATCTTCTGTTAAGAACATGTAAAGTAATGTTTTTGAATGCACTTTGTGCACCCACAGTACACATTTATTTTTCTTACAGTGTGTGGTCCATTGGACCGGAAAGTACTGTTTAGGAGGTGCAAACAAGTTGAAAGAAAACAAATTTATTTCTTCATCAATCTATAATTATTGGTCACTTGAACCAGACATCACCAGACAGAGACGCAACAATAGAGACAAGTTGGAGGAGTCCCCAGGTATGTGTTCGGTGGAGTGAAATGTCAATGAAAGAACCAATAGGATGATTGGGAATAACAATTGGCATTTTCAAAATACATTTGTATACAAACACGTATTAACACTGCAACCTTTGTCTGATGAGTGAGGACGTCACATGGATGTTTAATTTCTGGTTGTGGGATCATGGGAAATGCTTTCCGGATGTCGGGGCGTCTCTAGATCACAGTCAGAGTACACAAAATGGTTCCCAAAACGAATGGGCATGCATCGGAGTGTGCGTAAAACAAGAACCGCTCAGCTGTTACAGTGCCTGCCTTGAGGGTGTTTTAAGTGTTTCAAAAACACTCATTAGCCTTATAATTTAAGAACCGATTGGATGTTCAGGAATGATTCATGAGCTGAAAACTTCAGTAGGTCTGGTCGTCAATTTTGGTATAGATGTTCGTCCTTAAAAAAGTACATGTGACTATTTTAAAGTTAAGTCATCAGTTTTACTCTAAAATGTTTACTCATTGTGTTTCCTTTTAGAAACACCCATGAAACTGAGAAACTTGTAAAACTGAACGAATTACATGTTTTGAATAGCTCATAGAATTCAGGCTCCAACCCCTGACAGTGGGACAGTTTCATTATTATGTAATAAACTAAATGATAGAGGCGTCATTCAACTGTAACAACTTGAGGTTCTTTGTTTTGTTTTTCAGTTTAGCTGCCAACGGATGTCCAAAAACAAATAATGCCCACGTCACCTTAGTAACGTTATCCTGCATACTGTAGCAGCACTGTCTAAATTCAAGTTTTAAAATAATGTATTAACATTGTCATTTAAGCAAATAAATACAACTCATTTGGGGAGCAATACGTTATTCCATATACCCTGAATATGGAAAACAAATGTGTAATACATTCTACAGACAATTATGATGAAATGTCACATATCCAGCAATCTCTGTCTTGATTTGATTATGGCGTTGGAAGTTGTCTCTGAAAGGCCTGTCTGCTAGTTCTATGAAACGTATTGTAAGTGACAATAATGTGAACTGCCATCTGTCAAGACCAGACCGAAACACAAACTTCTCTTTGAAAGAATGTTGCCTGTCTCTGCATCTCTCACTTTGTCTCTTGGTCTCTTGATTTTCATTTCTCTCTCTCTCTCTCTCTCTCTCTCTCTCTCTCTCTCTCTCACGGTTTATTTTTCCTTCGGATACACACACAATACAGACACAATTACATGTAAAGCTTGTATTCGGATCTAGGAGCATAGCGTTAGCTCTAGGTTAACGCAACCTAGCATCAATTCATTTGCTTCCACTCTGTTTAGCTTCCTCTGGTTCATAAGGGGGTGGTGGTGGTGGCTGTTACAGTACCTGTCCAGAGACTCCAGGTCTGACATGTTCATCCTCCATATGACCCCCCACACCTCGTCCCCTGGGCTCTCTGTTTAGCTTCCTCCCTCTCACCTTCAATCTCACCAATTCAACCAACCTTATTTACATACACACAGCACACTAATAATTGTCCAAGGACTAAAACAGTGACGTCCCTGCCACAAGGTAAGTTATATTTGATGGTGACTCAAACACTAAAGCAGGTAATGTGAATGCTGGACTAACAGTGAGGCTGTGCCGTTCAGCCTTGAGGAAAGGAACAGTAACAGTCTGGCAAACTCTCTTCCGTGTTCGCTGGTTTCCAAATCCATAAGCGTTTGAAGTGTAATTACCTTTAATATCAATATCCATTTGATATCAACCGCAATTAAATCTTTGTTTAAACTTTGAACATCGGCAAGTTCTACACTGGTCACAAATTAGTACTCTCCGTTCTGCCTTTCCTTTCTCCTCTAACAGTTGATTCTAGCAGGTTCTCTCAAGATCTACAGTCAAATTGGTTGGTCTATAGTGTGTGTGAGGTAACACAAATCCACACAAATCCGTTATATACTGTGCTGGAATTTGACACATCAGTCACAACGACTGTTGGCCCATATTTCACGTGGCAATGCTGGTTAGAGTAATACTCAAAATCTATTTTGCCTAAGGTTTGCATGTCTGTGTCATTGGAGCGTCTTGCCATGGCACAGCCCCACAAACAACAAACACAACATACGACACCGCAAATAAATACTGGAGGGTGGGGACAGCTCTGACGACCTCTAGGTGCTCCGCAGGTCACTTCTTCGAAACAGAGCTTCCAACTGCCTTGCACTGGTTTACAGGTTTGTGTCTCTGAGCTCGCTTTCCCTTCACAGGCAGGTTTCTGGGCTGGAGAGCACGCTGCCATTATGTTCCGGTTCTTTCAGGAACTTCTCCACCTCTTCAGAGTCTACCGTTATGCTGTCTGGTCTGATCTCCGCCTTGTCCTTCTCGTTTTCGGTGTCCTCCTTCTCTTTGATCTCCTTCACCTCTGTTTTCTCTCTCTCCTCCTTTTCTCCCTTCTCCTCCACTCCGTCCAGGGGCGGCTTGTTGAGTTGCTCCATCTCGCTGGCCACCGGCCCGCTCTCCAGTTCCGCCCCCGGCTCTGACGACTTTGTCTTGATAAACAGGAAGTTACACGTAGCGAGCACCACAGCCGAGAGGACCACCTCACTTCCTGCCAGCAAGAACACGTACATGTAGTTCTTGGTGGCGTCCAGGAGCCGACCTGAGGAGAGGTAGGAGAGGGGAAAGAAGAACGGAGGGAGGGAGGACGGTTAAAGGGGACGTGAGGCAGAGACAGTTTGTCGCCGCATCAGCAACGACGACGTTTGTCGTGTTTCTCCGCACTCACCTGCTCCGGGAGGACCGACGAGCACAGCCATGGCTTCCATCAGAAGAACTAATCCGATGGCACTGGAGAACTTCTCCGTGCCGACGATCGCCATGAGAACCTCAAACTGGAGAGCCCCCACCATCCCGTAAGAGATGCCGAAGAACACACAGAAGACCACCAGGGAAGCATAGTCGTTAGCCTGAATGGAGAGAGGCACAAAACCACCGGAGTTAACCCTTGTGTTATCTTCGGGTCATTCTGACCCATCAGTCATTGTGACCCACCGTCGTATTGCGACAAATTTACCTCATACAAAAACAAAGTGAAGCATTTTCTTTTAACTGTCGGGCTGTCTCAGACCCCCCACATTGGAATGGTTAAAAGAAAATTATTTGTATTTGTTTTTGTATTGGGTAAAATTGGGTAAACACAACGATGGTTCGTTATGAACCTTTGGGTCATGTGACCCGAAGGCAGCACGAGGGTTAAAGAACAGTTCTTAGCCGTGCATCGCGGGGGAAGAATTCCGGGTGGGTGGAATTGCGGGGCTCGCGTAACCCCGAACGTGTCACGGCCAGGATCGGCGCCCCACCTGGGATCCGATGAGGTCCGTGATGCCGTTGAAGAGCATGGCGAAGCTGAAGAGGTAGACGCAGCGCGGGCGAACCCACTTGAGCCCCGCGATCACGCCGCACGTGGGCCGAGCGAAGATGTCGATGAAGCCCAGGATGCTGAGCAGCAGGGCGGACTTGGTGTCCTCGTTCCCCATCTCCTTGGCGTAGCTCACCACGAACACGGGGGGCACGAACAGCCCCAGCACCATGATGGAGGCAGAGATGGTGTAGATGAGGAACCCGCGGTCCTTGAACACGGAGAAGTCCAGCAGCTTCGCTTTGGCCTTCGGCTTGCCCTTCCCCGCCTCCTCTCTGTCCTTCTCGCCGTCCGCCTTCTCCTTCTCCTCATCCGTGAGCTCGGGGCCCTTGGGGGCCACCAGGGGCCTCATGAGGGCCCCGCAGACACAACAGTTGAGCAGCAGCCCCCCCAGGATGAGGAAGCCCCCCCTCCAGCCGTACTGGAACTGCAGCACCTGGCCCAGGGGGGAGAGGCAGCAGAGCGCCACGGGGCTGCCCGCCGCCGACAGCCCGTTAGCCAGGGGACGCTTCT
Source organism: Osmerus eperlanus (assembly GCF_963692335.1). NCBI lineage: Eukaryota > Metazoa > Chordata > Actinopteri > Osmeriformes > Osmeridae > Osmerus > Osmerus eperlanus. Next base: position 21,691,351 of record NC_085019.1, read on the forward strand.
CGCTAAAGTAGCGGTTCAGCATGATCAGAGAGGGCTGGAAGTTCAACGCCAGACCAAGGCCTGTATGGAATAGAATGGAACAGTGAGTGACTGCTCAATTATTGGAGTTGGATTACAGATTGTCCCCCAGTGAACAGAGACCAACAGTCACCTGTGATGACTCCAGTGCACAGGTAAATGTGGATGATGCTGGTGGCGAAGGATGCCAGGATCATGCCCAGGGAGGCAAACAGGCCCCCCACCATCATAACAGGCCGACACCCGTAACGATTCACCAGCACACTGCACAGAGGACCTGAGCAGGACACACACACACACACGTAAGTCGTATGCATTTCTGTTGGCCGTGAGAAAGGTGTGTTTGTGTGTGTGTGTGTGTGTGTGTGTTTGTGTGCATGCATACCTGTGCCATAGAGCATGGCCAGCAGAATAGAGGAGATCCAGGCAGTGTCACTGTAACCCACTCCAAACTCCCTGATGAGCTCTTTGAAGAACACGCTGACCGCCTTAGGAAAGGCGTAGGAGAAGCCTGTGATGACGAAACAGCCCACCAGGACCGCCCAACCCCACCCCCCATCTGGGGCCTTCACCCGACCGGAGCCCTCATCCACCGCCACACCTCCCATGATCCTCTAGGGTTTGGTTCTGAAAGAAAGAAATGAGAGGGTTTTGGTCAACCTGTGTAGAATTGACTGTAGGAGCAACGTAGGACTGCACTAACTCACTGAGCTAAGGCCTGGGCTGAGAGCTGACACCAGTCTGAATCTTAGAAACGGATGTTCACCAGGCAAGCAGGGCTCACCAAACCACCAACCCTACACATCCACGACAAAGAGTGTGCTCTACATAATCAGCACAGAAACTCGCTTTAATACTATAACACAACTCATAAAGTTTAAAGATGACCGTTTCAGATGAGTACTCGTCACCTATACTAGGTACTATGGAATCTTTTTGTAGTATTTCCCTTTAGAACATGGCATTGAGCTGAAGAACATCAGTTGGTTCCTTCATTCATAACTGTTCATGAAAGATTCTTAAAAGAACCCCAATTAAAATGGGTCTTTGTGGGACTATAAAAGTTTCTCCTATGGCATCGAGCTGAAGAACCCATTTTTGGATCTAATTGGAACCTTTATTTTGAAGAGAATGTTTTATCAGGCAGATTAAAACAGCAACTTCACACTTTTTGTCACATTTGTAACCTCAATCACACCCTACGTTCACGTGCATATTTACCACGAGTTTCTGCTTCCCAGTTATACAAACGCCCACACGCACACACACACACAATGCATTAATAACCCGTTACATTAAATAGAATGACATCCTGTCCTGCGTATAATGACCATCTATCTGTGGCCCAAGGGAGGGAGCGGCAATGGAGCCCTGAGATTTACAGTTTCACTGCGCAAAGTGCCACAGCCACACAAACACACACACACCCCCCGCCAACACCACCTTCACCCCAACCAGACGATCCCTGTCTGGAAGCACCGAGGCTGGCTGTGTTGAGAGCCTACACCACCAGTCTGCGGAGGTCTTTTCATTGTCATTACACATTACACGCATCTTTGAGGGTAACTTAAGGTGTTGACAAAAAGGCAAAGTTGATATTTAAATATATATACTATGAGTTACAGCGCATTGCCTGGGCATGGTCCATATCCTCTTTGATTGGTCAGTGTGAACAGCATGATGGAGTTACAGTATAAAGACAAATAAATGGCCTGTCTTTCTAGACCATTTTTCTTCTCGTTTACAGCATTGGCCTTGGTCTTTTAGCATGTTTGAAGCCAGCATACACGCACACCATGGCAACAGACCTGGTTGCCAACTGAATGTATATCCTTGGCATGTCTGGAAACATTGGAATGTAAAAAAGTTGTTCTTAAAGGACAGGATTAGCCTGGACCCTTCACACAAGTCTTAGACCGCAATGGACTTGTGTTAAGAAGTAATCCAAGGCCGTAGCCATGGAGTCAACATTGGGGGGGACGAATATTTTTTTAAATGATAATTTCGGACAGCGTGGGTGGTTGCCTGTCATAGCGTAGCACATTTATATTTTTATATCAATATATTGGGGGGGACATTTTGACCAGATTTGAATATTGGGGGGAATATATATTATATTTACGGCCTTGCAGTAATCCCTTAAATAACCTTCAGGATAACCCACTGAACATTGTTCTCCTGCTCCCAGAAGAACTACTGCCGCGGAAGAGCTCTCATTGAAATGTTATGAGTTATGACGTGAGACGATATGGCCTGTGAGATGCAACATGACTCGCCTGAGAGGCGGAGCCAGGGTGTGGGCGACAGGGGCACCTCAATTGAAAACGACAAAACAGCCAGGTTTTAGGCACTGGCTTTTACATTCAAGTTGCCAAGAATATGCCAAAATATCAAGCTGTAACGTAAGCAGTTGGAGACCACAATCGCCACAGTATTATACATGACAAATTATGGTTATATGACCAGGTTAATGAGAATTGGATCAAGTCATTTCACTATAGCTACACATGAGTAATGTTTGCAATAGCAGCTGTTGAATATTTCTTCCTTCATGTCTAACCAAGTTATTGTATTTTTTTGCTGGCATGTCATGGAAGACACAACGTCACACATCAACAGCTATTATGAAAAAACAGAGGAAGACATTCGTAGCTTCTTCACCAAGATAAAGCCGAGACAGAGACAGACAGACAGACAGTGGATGCCAGAGTCCACCAGAAAATACTATAGGCTGTCAGAAACCTTAAAACACAGCTGGGCTTCATAAGGTTGCCCTAAACGCGTCCATAGGATCCCGGCAAATAATTCCCATGGGCTGGGTGAAAATTATCCTAACTGTCCACGAATTCTATATTTAGAGGCCTCATTTAATTTCATAATTTGCTGCGTGTGTTCAGCAAACTGTTGTGGTGTGGTTGTTGGCCGGATTCGCTGACCGTAAACCGGAGAGCAATCCAGCGTCTCTTAGTAACATGCTCATCGCAAACGCGCGTCGACTCAAACAAATGCTCGAACATGACACGACTTTGTAACTCATTGAAATGAGAATCTAGGCCTATGTCTTCTCCTTAAACCTGGTCGTGTATGCATCGCACGTTTCACTCGCCAACCTGCACAGCTATGCGCAGATATGTTGCGACTGTAAGCTGTTGTGGATGCTTAAGTTTTAAGATTACATAGGCTAATACATTCGACCAACCCACAATTTTAAAGACAACATCAAAATGTTTACAGACTCAGTAAGAATCAGAACGACCGCATGGTGGAGGGATGAACACCTCGTTTGTTTTCGGACTCCACAGCCTTGAACAGGTAGGCTATAGGCCTACTTACAGACAAATAAATGTTAGTGTTTGCTTATATTTTTATTCCAATGCGGCGTCCCTGTAGACCCTGTGAACAGGTGGACATTCTTGTTCAATGTGGAAATATACATTTTGTAATTATAGTAGGAAAATTTCTCCATAATTCCGCGCAAATTCGGAGCACTTTTTTTATGTGAAGCATCATCCTAATTTGAACATGTCATCCAATGACGAGTCTATTTCGATCTGCCAAACACAGAGCGGATCGATGCTACAACATGTGAGACCATGAGAGAAGTGACGGTAACCTGTTACGTCCTCCACCGACCCTCTGGATGCTGCCTCTGCGGTCACGACAAGCATGTCTCCAGCTGCCCGCTCTCAATACCGCATTTATCAAATTATATAGGCTGAAAGTACTAGCTATTATATCATAATAGCCTTGTAATAAGACGAATTATTTTACATTATGTTCAGATAAAATTGAGCGCATTTGGGCCCATTTTCGTGAAACCAATTGTACTGAAATTGTATTGAATTGAAATTGTATGGTCTCTGTATTATCCTCCAAAAATGTGAACCTCAATACGTTGCTCCATTAGGATACCCATACAACTGACCCCAGCATCCATACATTTAACCTTTCTACACCTAATAAAGGACAAGGCTTGTCATTGGTATATCTGCTAATATCATCACTATCACTTAGTTCCTGCTCCCCTCGTAAACCTATTCCATAATTAGGATCACAAGTGGTACCTACTTGAGTGATGCTCGATCAGCGCCGCTGTATCGCTGTCCCTCCCTCCACTCCAGCCTTAGTACCGTATAATCACGTTTATTCCTGCACGTACGAGACCACAGACGTCAATGTGAAAAGGAACCGACGCGCAAAGCTCCCGCTGGGTCCTAAGGCCTGCCTATTCGATTGTTTCCGCTTTTCTGATGACTCAATCATGACTGTAAACGACTTCACGTGCTACATTGCTATTTCCTGCAGTTTATTTCATCAGGCACTATTCAGATTAATCATGGGCCTTCACTTAGACGCTGTGAGATGCGGTGACAGCGGGCTAGCACACACACACACAGACACACACAGACACACACAGACACACACACCTAATTGGATTCTTAAGCTCCTTATAGATGTAACGCCACTAACTGCATCACAACACAGCATACTGCGTCCTTCGTAGGTTTTGATATCAACATTGACTCAGAACCCAGATCTCTGTTAACAATAAAGAACACACCATGTTTTGAGGATGGGTGAATAACGGTTCATCTTAAAGTATCGACAAAAAAGAAGAGACGCCACACAAGTAGCCCCCTGGGAATGATATATCGATAATCAGACATGTATTCATTGATCTACGCTGGACTAGTGGACATACAGTACAGCTGTGTTTGTGTGAGGTGCATGATGGGAGACTGAATTTATATTTTTAGCCGTTTAAAACTCTTGTTGTCTGCATCTTGTACGTCTGATGTGTAGTGTCTCTGTAGAAACAGACTATTTTTAACATCCTTGGAGGATCCCTAATGGAAAGGCCAGACTAAATGTCAATAAAAGTCAATATACCCAGATGTAAATTTACGAGGTAAGTAGGAGTAACACAGCGTTCAGCAGCATATCTCTCCGCTGCCCGGCCAAACGTGGGTGGCTGTAATAATAGCTACATGAGGAAGCCACAGGGGTCACTGTGGTGGGGTTATAAACTCTGTTCAATCTATGAAATGTCAGTGTGCGAGTGTGTGTTTGCATGTCTTTTTGTGTACGTTTTGTAACAGTCCTCGTGTGAATCCACGTTCGGTCTTGTACAAGCCCTTACATGATGCAACACCGTGTCACGGACAAAGGGGAGATGTGAAACATTAGACAATGGACAGGTGAGTCAGCACTCCTATTTCACAAGCGATTGTGAACATACAGTACCGGACCTGACCGAGTAGGACAGGGATGAGCCAACCGCAACACACCATTTACTCTTTGACTCTCTGAGGGGGTTTTCTGCTATGTACTCCCATAGTTACCACAGGCATGTTACAGGTTTGTGGGGGAAGGAGCCTGTGTTATTTTGTTGGGGGGCAGGGAGTGTGTGGGTGTGCGCCTGTGTGTGACAGAGAGTGAGTGTATATATGTGTGTGTGTGTGTGTGTGTGTGTGGACATTACCATTGCCGATACAGAAGTATTGTGGAGAGAGAGAGCTCTGTCAATAAAGCACCCTATTCAAATATACTGAGTAAGTAAATGGTGGACTGATCCTGTGCCACTTCCTCTGACCCTTTATGATGCTCCATTCCATCACTGAGATGCCTTTAAAAAAATAGTTTTCACACATTATTGACTTGCCAATTTAAATGATTGTTAATTACAGTGAAAATCACAAGATACAGCCAACCTTTGAGCCATCAAAGGCAACTTGGACATTTTAATAGCTGTGTTTCAAAATGAGCTGCAGCTGTATTAGCAGTAAACCACCATCTAGGACCGAGGGTGGGCTTTCTATTCGTTTGTCTCACCATGACACAGCAAATCCTCCAGAATCCAATTCTCATGTGTTTATTGTTATTTGTTTCTGAGGACGGGGAATGCTTTAGGCTGCACAGACAGAATTAGACTTCTGGGATAAAAATTGGAATGGCTGTCACGTCTTGTTATGTCACTGAGAATATTACACCAATGAGACGCTTGGCTTATAGTCTCTTTACCATCATGAAAGATACTGGCAGTTTATCTTATTTTATTGTATGCTGTAGTGTGTCTACAGAAATGTAAATATGCCAGTTAAATGGGTGTTAGATAGCTCTGGTATCTTTTCTCTCTCCATCTTTCTCTCTCTTTCTCTCTCCCACCTCTCTTTTTTCTCTCTCTCTCTCTCTCTCTCTCTCTCTCTCTCTCTCTCTCTCTCTCTCTCTCTCTCTCTCTCTCTCTCTCTCTCTCTCTCTCCCATGTTTACATACTCTGACTTCCATTGTATTTGATATAATTCTAAGATATTTTTGCACATACTTTTGCAAACAAGATTATTTACCCTGAGGAAAACATTTTATTTAAAAAACAAACAAAATGATTTGTTTATTTATTGATTAGCTTGTCAAATAGTGTACAGTATGATTGTTTCACATGACTCCGACTTTGGCTCCAGCCGAACAACATCAATAAGCTGAATCATTTGACAGAACTGTGCCAAGCTAAATAATAATGGTTTATAATCAACTGTACTCCTAGTAGCACTGCCTTTGTGCTTTACACAGTAAAATGAACATTGTATTTGTGCCAGCATTATAGTGCTGCTGGTTACCCAGTGTTACATGGTGTGACAGTCATCCATTCTGCTTGCCTGGGCAAGAGAGAGTTGCACTTAGTTTGATCCAATTGGGTTAAATGATTCTTTTTTTCCCTCAGCGAAGGCCTCAGGATATATACTTGGTGGTGTGAGAATGGAGATAAATTAACTAGACAAAGATACACAAAGAGTGAATGTCTGGGTTATTTATGTGTGAACATGCCCACGCCCCCCCCCCCCCCCCCCCCCGCCACCACCCACACACATTTGACATACAGCATCATGTCTATAGAGATGCTAAAGCCTTCTCAGATTGATTGGCAATCCTGGTTAAACATCTTACATTACTTGGTCGCCAAGGGTAACAATGCTTTCATTCCATTTTGCATGAGTGATCTAATCGTTTATTTATTCATGAATAGCTTTACGTACATCAAGTCACCGACAACAAGCAGTTTTCCTTATGCAGTCAACTCATTAGTTATTGATTGAAAGTTAAGTACACTCATCAGTTATAGAATGGTAAATTAGGCTACTTTCAATGGCCCTTGTTCCTCATAGTCAAGACAACTGTAGGAGGAGCAGGCTTAGTTAATCTCCTCTCTTCATGGGTGAACCTCAAATCGGGGCTCCTTGGGCATTCAGGTCAATGGTCTCAGGGGAATTACATTTATGTAACCTATGCAAATTCCTTCCTTTTTTGTCTGAACAGTCTTCCTGTTGACCTTCAATCCAATTTATACCATTTTAAGGGGTTTGTGTAACCGCTTTCAGTAAATAAAATAATTAATCCAATGTAAAGATATTACTGTTATTATAGGTATTAGCTAATTTGACACATTTATTTTTTGTAATTTTGTATTTGTATATATATACTTAGATTTTATTTTATATGTTATTGTATAGTTTATTTTAATCTAATTCCACTTAGTATTGCTAGTTATGTACCCTTAGTATAGTTAGTCCTCATATAAAAAATTTAGATTCCTATATGTTTAATGTTTGCACCTTCCTGCCAAAGCAAATTCCTTGTCTGTGCAAACTTTCATGGCGAATAAAACCCATTCTGATTCTGATTTAGACAGACATGTTTATAAGCAATACATGTATTTACAAAACATTTCCCCCTACCATAGTAACCACGATGGTGCCAGCGCCGGTGATCTCCAGCCAAATGTAACTCCTGCCATTGATAAACCCCAGATTCTTCAGTGTCAGTGCCGACAACAGGGCAGCACAATTACATGGAATTACAACGAGATGAAAACCTTGATGATTTTTTATTGACAAGTTGCAGACGCAATGACAGAAGTCTGGTTTCTAACATCATTAACATAAATAATATAATTGCCTTCTCTCTCCACTCGAATGGTATTTGGAGAGCAGACCTCGCGAGACTGACATTATCACGAATAGTGGATTTCACCGGATGGAATCTCGGAAAACTGTCGTGTTTTTCTTCGGAAGCATTTAAACGAAACACTCGATTGAAAATCGTGCCGAAATCTAACGAAGCTTGGATTTTGTCTTACTGGAGCACAGGTACATCCACATATTAGTTACAAATAAATATTAGATTTAGATAAACATTTTAAATGGTTATATTTTCACGAACTTGTTCGTATACCATCTAAATCAATACCATATTAAGCCGAAATACTGATGTAAATTAGTCATAACATGTCATGGAAGCTTGGTAGTTGGCGTTAGTTGGATACATTATCTCTCCAGCTAATGATCATTGCCATGATTGTTAAAATGTAGACATGCTTTTGCCCATTTAAATATCTGGTTGAGAAGCGATTTCTATTAGGTAACTCTGCATCTGTTTGGGTGTTTGTGTCTTCATGTGATATTACAATCATTAGTTAGTAGTAAGTAACCCAACATAATTGTCCTATTGCTAGCTATCTAGCTAAAAAGCAAGGACATCACGAGGCGCCTAAATGATAGCAATGCATGGCAAAGGCTTTACAGGTAGCTATCAATTTCCTTGGAGAGCACTAACATTAAAAACTACTCCTTTTTTACGAGTTGCTTAACTATCAGACTGTACGACAAGAATGTGTTATCTGCATTCAGAATCATACAACGGTATGATTGCTGGGTTGACCTCTCCTTTTCCCTCTTTAGAGTAGCAGGCTGTTGTCATGGCCAAGCTGCAGGGCTTTGACTTCTGGCGGACCACTCTAAAGGGGGCTCGTTACGTGGTTGCACCCATGGTGGACCAGAGCGAGCTGGCTTGGCGCCTCCTCAGCCGTCGCCATGGCGCCCAGCTTTGCTACACGCCCATGCTGCACGCGCAGGTGTTTGTGCGCGACGCTAATTACCGGAAGGACAACCTGTACAATGAGGTGTGCCCGGAAGACAGGCCCCTCATTACCCAGGTGTGAGAACATGCATGCGTGCACAAACTCACATTCCACATCACATCACATGCTAGGAGGCCTCCACAAAGCAGATGGTGTTGGCCTCATTTCTTTGTGCCTTGAAAATTCACACAGCTGGCAGGTTGGGGCTGGTCAGACTACATTTGTCCTACAATGCAATGGGGGGGACAGCACAGCGGCCATGATGGCTGCACATTCTTCATCCAGATGAACATGGCGTGTTCTAAACTCCCAGCTCTTCTGTCTGTGTGTGTCAGTTCTGTGCCAACGACCCGGAGGTGTTTGTGCAGGCAGCCCTGCTGGCCCAGGACTACTGTGACGCCATTGACCTCAACTTGGGCTGTCCTCAGATGATTGCCAAAAGAGGTACACCGAAGGGAGGGAGGGAGAACGGTTGTGAGTGAAGCCTTAAAAAAACAAAGTTGGGGGGGGGGGGGGGGGGGAGAGAGTTATACACGTAAACATAATTTTAACTATATCCTGATATGTTGCCAATAGCAATCAGCCCCTCTACTCATTGTCCTCATTAACCAGCATGTTAAATTGGGGCAGACTGACACAGGTGCATCGAACCTTGATTGACATACACCTGGTGCATCTTACTGAAATCAAGCACGGTGATGAACTTGCATGCATTCAAAGGGGGTGTACCTCAAGTAGAATCCTCTGCGATGTAACTTGTGTTTCAGTTGATGTGCAGTTGATGAGAAAGCTCTCTGTTTCTCAGGCCACTATGGAGTTTTCCTTCAAGATGAATGGGAGCTGCTGGAGAAGATGGGTGAGTCTACCGCAAAAAGGAAAAGGAGGAGAAAGAGAAGTTTCCCACTACTACGGTTTTTAACCTTGATAACTAATGTTCTTCTGCAGTGAAGCTGGCCAATGAGAAGGTGTCTGTGCCCATCACCTGTAAGATCCGCGTATTCAACGAGGTGGACAGGACCGTGAAGTACGCTCAGATGCTGGAGAAGGCCGGCTGTCAGGTGAGGAGAACAGGAGGCAGAGCTAGAGGAGAATCTCTCCCACACGCATGGGATGTCAGAATCGTAATCAGATGTAGTGTTTTTCTGTAGTTGCTGACGGTTCACGGTCGGACCAAAGACCAGAAAGGAACCGTGACGGGCATTGCCAGCTGGGAGCACATCAAAGCTGTCAGGTCAGATACAATCACCCTGATCATCTTATATGCCTGTCCTGGATTTCTTACTCTCCTTGTCGCCCCATCAACATTTACATGTCTGGTACCTCGTTTGTATCAGGTACTTTAAGGTGTGAGTGTGTAGCACACTGGTACGGGTCTTGGCCTTGTAATCTGGAGACCAGGGTTCGATTCCTGCAAACATCAAGTTGTGATTGACCGCGGAGGATGGTTGTTCATGCATTGCATGCACTTGGGAGACAGATACCTAGGCAGTTCTGAGTACCAGTCTGTCTGTCACAAGCTCTCCCTACAGTAGAAGTGCTCTCTGATGACCGGGGCGAATTAAGAGAAATCGCAACGGACAGATACGGAGCAGACAAGTTTTGCAGTCGAAACCGACACGACACGCAAGTGGACAGGGACGCCAAACTCCTGAGTTGAGTTAACCGGTGTTCCCTGTTTGCCGTAGGGACGCAGTGAGCATCCCGGTGTTCGCCAACGGCAACATCCAGCACCTGAGTGACGTGGAGCGCTGCATCGCGGAGACGGGCGTGCAGGGGGTCATGAGCGCAGGTGAGAGAACACACACACACACACACTTCCATCACAACGTTTAATGACTGTCAGTAGGACAGTCTTGTTAGGCCTCACAGACTAATGAGTGTGTGCGTGTGTCTGGGCCCACCCTCAGAGGGGAACCTCCATAACCCGGCTCTGTTTGCGGGCCGTAGCCCCCCCGTATGGGAGATGGCTGAGCAGTATCTGGAGGTGGTCCAGCGCCACCCCCCCTGCACCCTGTCCTACGTCCGAGCTCACCTCTTCAAGATGTGGCACCACACGTACGTAGCAGCTCTCCCAGCATGCACCGCGGGTCACGACCACCTGTGTAGCTAGTCTTGTCTAGTCAGAACTTCTGTGTGTGTGTGTACAGGCTGCAGATTCACCAGGACCTGAGGGAGGACCTAGCCAAGGTGAAGAATCTTGAGGCCCTGTCTGGGGTCAGCAGGCAGCTCAAGCAACGCTGCCAGGTACCCAATCAGCTCCTCTCTCTCCTCCCTCTCTCTCCCTCATCCACCTCCTCTTTGTCTGCCTTCCAGAGTTCTGTCTTACTCACCTCATGAGATCATCCACTCCATCCCTCCCTTCGTTTCTGCTGTTGCTCTTTTCTGTCTGCCTTCCATAGTTCGGTTTTACTTACCCGGTGAGACCACAATCATGTGAGAATCCATCTTGCCAGGCTTCAAGTTATGCGCTTGTGCTTGGACCACAGTGCTTGGACCACAGTGCTTGGACCACAGTGCTTGGACCACAGTGCTTGGACCACAGTGCTTGGACCACAGTGCTTCAGACCAATCAACTCACCCATCTATGTTGTACCACTTAGGCCAGACCGCAGGAGTCTGGCTCAGACCATTTTCCTGCATGTTCTCTCGCTCTCTCTCTCGCTCGCTCTCTCTCTCCACTGTCTATCCAGTTAAAGCAGACGTGCCCAAAAAATATCTTAATAAGAAACACCAAAAAAAAAAGAGAAATCCGTTTAACAGTTTAGTTAACAGTTAACAGAATCAGGCTATTAATCGAAAGGTTGTCTGTTTGATTTCTGGCCGTGCAAAATGACGTTGTGTCCTTGGGCAAGGCACTTCACCCTACTTGCCTCGGGGGAATGTCCCTGTACTTACTGTAAGTCGCTCTGGATAAGAGCGTCTGCTAAATGACTAAATGTAAATGTAACCTTCACGGGGGGAGGGGGGGGGAGGCAGAGAATGGAATGCTGTGGTTGTCCTTTTCGAATGATGCACTCTCGAGTTTCTTGTGAAAAGACGAGACGGCTGTGCAGTATTTGATAGGGGACTGACTCGGGCCTCCTTGCCTCCTGCAGGAGGAGATCGCCAGAGGAGAGGAGGCGGGACAACAGGGAGGGCTGCCCTTCCCCCATTGGATCTGCCAGCCGTACGTCAGGCCACCGTGAGTGACCCTTCGCACCGAGAGCGATCTCACACTGGAACACAGAAAGGTTGTTGCAGCCATCCAAGTGCCGTGGCCTGAAGAGCCCCGATTTCACCGTCACTGTCGCCCCTCAGGCCAAAGGAGGCGGTCGCCAACGGTAACGGCGCGGAGGTGAAGGCGACGTGTCACAAGAGGGCACTGGAGGACTCGGACGGGGGCACGGACGCCGACGCGCTCTCCAAGAACAAGCTGAAGAAGAAGGCGCGCAACCCCCACAAGAACTTCTGTCCCGAGCACAAACGTGAGCTTGGCGCCCCCCTCGCGTCTTCCCGACCGACGTGTCGTGGCTCCGACGCGATGCTCGTTGACGCCAGATCGAGACGCGTTGGTCAATCGTGTGTTTTCGTTTCTCTGCAGCAAAGTATATCAAGTGCGAGCAGTGTGGCAACCCAAAGGTAGGGATCTGAAGATCTCGCACCCGGAATGGTCCACCGTGATCGGGTAACATCGACACCGATTCAAGTGTATCGTGTTGGGTGTGGTTTTCTTGGCCCCTAAACTCCCTTTCTGTTTCTTTCTAGGGTAACAAGTGTGTGTTCAACCTGTGTCGCGCATGCTGTAAGAAGAAGGCCTATAAGGAGGTGGCGGACTGCCCTAGTAAGTTCACACACACACACCCATGCTCACTCACACACACATGAAATGTCACGTATTACTCACACACACACCGATACCGATACACACACTCTTAGCTTTCCAAAAACTCTCCTTGGCTGAGACTCATGCCTTCAGTCTCTTCCTGACCAGAGAACCACCAACCTATTTCTTCACAGGTCACGGGCTGAGGTTTAAAACGAAGGCAGAGAAACAGAAGGCAGGGGAGGAGGAGGAGGGGAGAACGGGACTGAAGAACGGGAAACCGGGCTCCACCTCAGACCCTCCAGAACAATCCAGAGGACTGAAGGAGATTCACACTACGACAAACTGACAGTCAAACGGATGTGTGTCCCTCACACAGAAACGCTTCATTACTCTACAGGAGCCTTTCTCAATCCGGGTCCTCGTGCCCCCCTGCCCTGCATGTTCTAGATGTTTCCCTGTTCCAACACACCTGATTCCAATGAATGGTTGCTATCAAGCTGTGCAGAAGCCTGGTAAAGACCCAGTCATTTGATTCAGGTGTGTTGGAGCAGGGATTCATTCGGAATCATCTTTGCTGGATTGGATGACTGTCCGCTGTTTGTGTTGATGTGACTTTCCCAACATGGAGAACGGTGGGGATGAAAAGCAATCTTTTATATCATCAAGTTGCGCTCGTGGTCTTAATGAGTGCGTAGAGGATGTGTGGATCTTGGCGTATTAATTGGTTAAGGCACTTTAACTTAAAACTTTAGTCCCTAAAACAGATTCAAATATTATTTCATATTTCAAGGCAATATTAGAGTATTTAGATTATAAAGATTATAATGAGAAAATACTAAATTGTGTCACGTAAGATTTTAGCGTCAAGATCTTACTTTCTCAAACAACTTTGTGTTGTCATCAAACTTAAAGATGTTATCTTTCCTTGTTTTTATTTTCGGTGGGAAAATATTCAGACATACCAGAATGGGAAACTCCTAAGAGTTCTGCTGTACTAGTTTGTCTTCTCAAGCTCACATGACAAATGAGGGAGGATAGTGTTTTCTTTGTGCTCTTTTTTGGAGCCGTCTATGGTGGTAGGGATTTCCTTGCAGTGCATTGAGGTTGTGCCTTCTGACTAACATCCTGTTCAGATACGAGTTAGTTGCCTGTATAAATACAGTAGTAGTTACAGGATAGGTTACAAAGCAGCTTGTGTTAGTGCTGTGCTGTTTCCCCTACTCACAGCAACCTGTTGACAGTATGGATCTCAAAAGGTGTGACGATACTGGATTGTCTCAGTACAGGAACACAAGATGGAAGAGCAAGACATGCATTCTGGAAGATTCTCAATTGTATGAGAACATTGTGTGTCTGTACATTTGTCTTCCTACCAGCAACCCCTTTAATAAAATCAGAAGACTGTTTTTCTTGAGTCCTCCTTCCTGCACATAAGCTTTTTCTCTTGTCCTGGTGAGTCCTTTGAAGCTTGAATATTTTCTAGTGAATGTGTTCAGTGTACACATGTTGGATGCCCTCTAGCCCACAAAAGCCCAAAGATGGAGAAGCGAGGCATGTTTTTGTTTTTCGATTTATTTTAAAAGCTTGTTCTGAGGTGACACCAGCTTTTCTAAGTGCCACAACTCCATTCCTCCTCCTTTCAACGTTCATATTTCCAAAACAAGAGCAACAAAACATTTTTTCTTTCAATCCTTCTCCCGTCTCCCGATACATAAACAATTTAACGTTAAATAAAAAGTCTGTACGATAGTGATATTCCTTCTCAGCAGGGAATCGTACCATCCTCTGAAGAAGGGGAGGGGGGAAGGTCTGTGAATGTTGTTGTTTTTGTACTCCCCCCTCCCCGGCTGTAATGGTCCCTCCCAGGGGGCACCAAAGAGGAGGGGAGGGGGGACGGGGGGGTTCTCGTCCTCACATGTTGGTGATCATCCACATTTGGCTGTTGGCAGGCGTGAGCTCCACCTGGCTGCCTTCTCTTGGGGGTGACTGGAGGACAGCACATACGATAGAGAGAGAGAGGGGTGGGGGGTAATAGAAACAGTCACTAATCCACTTCATCAAAATCCTTTCAAACCCTTTGTGGATTGTGTGTGCATTTGAAGACAACTCCATTCGTTTCTACCGGAGCCTACGGGCTCCAATCAAGCACATCAACAGGAAGTAGGCACCAGGAAGCCCTTCCGGTCCCGTGTTCCAGCACCACTGGGTATGGGCTGGAGGCAGGGAGCGGGCGTGGCGTGGGGGGGGTCCCGGGTTCTCCGGGTACCTTGATGTGGACGTGGCTGCGCAGCACGGCGGCCCGCAGGATCAGGGCTTTGGCTCGTCTCTGGAACCCCGTGCCCATGTGGAGGGACCTGTCGAACGTGGAGCTCCTCTGGTCCACGTCGCGCGCATACAGGATCTGACACGGCACGGGAGACAGGAAGTCGCTCAGCACGGGAAGCCGGTGTGAGTTTGACACACCAGGGAGGGTTTTTTTTTTTTAAAGACGGTTCTCTTCGTGTGATGAAAAGAAAGGCGAGCTGAAGACATGACTGATGGAGACACCTTCTGTGTGTGTGTGTGTGTGTGAGACGACCCCTGCTAGTCAGAGGGCCAAGCAACAATTAAAAGGAGTCGGACATAAAAAATGGGATAGCGCTGTCGAGAGCTGAACAAAAACCCCTTTGGTGGCGGTGGGGTGCCTGACCTTGCTGTGGGAGTCGATGCGAGCGTTGATGAGTCCCTCCAGGATGAGCTGGGAGAGCTCATCCTCCAGAGCTGCCACGCTGGTGTTGAATGCCTGGGCCATCTCGGTCATGTCTGCCGACGCATACGGGCTGAAGTACTAACACACACACACACACACACACGTTAGGCTCTAGCCCTGCAACCGACACACACACACACACACGGACCTGGGGCGCTGGGTGGAGAGTGTGTGAGCGCGTGGTGCCTCACCTGTATGAGGGCTCTGTTCCGGATCTGTGTGTACATAGTCCTCACGTGGGGAGCCAGGTACATGTCCAGCAGAAGGTTGTCCTGACCGCAGAGAGGAACAGGTGTCAGTGGGCACAGCGCTGACATGAACCGGCGCCGGAACGTTCCGCGCGCGGGAACGCGCCCTCCGGTTCCGGGAGGGGGTCGGCGAGGCGTACCTTCATGTTGTCGAGCAGTTTGAGGCACGATGCGTACTTGGACTCGTAGAACTTGAAGATGACGTTGCGGACCTGAGGCTCCAACTCTAAAAATAACTTAAATGAACTAAACGGGGGGACGGAAATGGGGGGGGAGGAGAGTGTAGTCAGTGTCGTAGAGTAGAGCCGTGGTCATGGGAGGACAAACGTAGCGTTGTTTGAGATACATGTAACTTGTTTGTGTGTTTCCTGTCTCCCTGTGGGGGCCAGACCTACCTGCTGGAGATGACGTTTTTCTGGAGCTCCTGTCTGTCGAAGGTGGCCAGAGCACACATTCCCCCGTACACGGCTACGTTACCGGGGGACAGGAGCTGGAGGGACCCCCCCCCACACACCCACACACACCCACAATCAGTGTTTCCACAGCACAATCCACAAGGCTACGTTAGTACTGGGCCTGAGTTTGGCCCCGTGTCTTTACGTGGTCACATCGGTCGAGGTCGCGTCGACGTTCAAACCGACTTAATTCAAAACCGACATTCAAAAGTCGGTCGTTTTCCTGTCAGGACAAACATGACGGCCGTCTCACCTCTGGGAAGTCGCAGTGGTCGAACGACGCAAGGAGGAAGCACTTGGCGGCAGGTTTGTACTTCCTAGAGGCCAGCTCAGCCAGGCCTGGAGAAAACACAGACATGTCCTTACTCCTGGAACACATCTACTGATGCTAGCGTTCAGGCCACTCGTGAACTAGCCTACAGGCTCCTACTGGCCTCTTGGCTCAAGCAAGGGTTCTGTGCGTCAGTGCTCGCTGTATGCATGTGAGAACAAGGCCTGTATCCCCACCCAATCTGCAAGGCTGTCAGATAACGGGTTCCTTTTCAAGTAGACAGACATGCTCTTCAGAATCAAAATAGGTTTTAATCGCCATGAAAGTTTGCACAGACAAGGAATTTACTTTGGCAGGAAGGTGTATACATTCGACATATAAGAATCTTAACTTAAATATGTGGTCTACCTATACAAAACTGTTGTCTCACCTGCAGCACATTTGAGTTTGGTAAGGACTGCTTGGTTTTGACTATCTCGCTCTCCTCTTTGCTGAAGAGAGAGAGAAAAAAAAAAGACAATAATTTGTGATTTTAGCATTCATCACCTACAGCGTGTGTGTGTGTGCGTGTGTCAGTCCTTCTCCAGCGCGTCTGTGCTCACCTCTGCTATCTCTGGGGTGGATTCAGCCTTGCTGACGTAGCTAAGTACATGCGACCAGTTCTGGAGGTACACGCTGACCTGCAAGGGAGGGGGGGGGGGGGGAGAGGGGAGAGAGGGTAAATAAAAGGAAGAGGCCGCAGATTGTGGGTCGCAGGACGTGTCGTGGGGGAAAGCAGCTACCTTGATGACGTTAAGACACATGTTGACGACGTGCTTGGCGCTGGTGCAGTAGTCGCGGGCGCGGGAGTAGCACTTGAGGGCGTTGCTAAGGTCACCGCAGTCCAGGTAGTGGTCCCCCAGGTCATCGTGACCTCTCCTGAGGGGACGGGAGGGAGGGGCAAATGGGAGGAAAGGTTCCTGAGCAGGGCACACGGTACGAATGGACTTGGCTTGTCTATCTTCCTGTATCTTCCAGTTGTTCACCCTGAATAAGAGTCCTCCCACAGCTCACACTGAAAAAGGGAACGACATACTCTAAACACACAAATGGAAAACACTGCGCGCGTGTGTGTGTACCTTATGCTCTCTTTGATGGAGTTGCCCTTGTAGTTCTTCAGGTCCGTGTCCAGTTTCTCCAGTTTGAGCAGAGCCTTCTTCCTGGTGGACTCGGCCCAGGCTGGGTCTAGGGAAGGAGGCTCCACCCCCCCCTCAGGCACCGCGTCCGGGACCCCCTGGACCCCCCTGGGGGGGGGCGGGGGAGCGATGTTAGCACATGGGGCAGCACACACACACACACACCATTTTCAATTACCCGTGCCTAAATATAATGTTATACTCATCGCACATGCAGATTCCTGCTACTTGCAGGTCAGCTACTACTTGATTCTCTCTCTCTCACTCACAGCCCCCCCCCCCCTCTTACTGTGTGGCGTCGGCGAGCTTGCGGTGGATCTCCTCGTACACGTCCACGTTGAAGGTC
Organism: Osmerus eperlanus; assembly: GCF_963692335.1. NCBI lineage: Eukaryota > Metazoa > Chordata > Actinopteri > Osmeriformes > Osmeridae > Osmerus > Osmerus eperlanus. The sequence continues at coordinate 21,709,329 of NC_085019.1, forward strand.
CTCTGGACGACGGCCAGCGCCATCTTCAGGGCCTCGGCCCTCAGCCGGGGACTGTGCTCCGCGACGAACTGCAGCCGCTCGATCCTCATCAGGCTGCTGTAGCTGGACGCATACTGCTCCAGGTCCTGGACAGACACAGAGGGAGAGGAGAGAGACAGAGGGAGAGAGACACACACACAGAGAAAGACGGAGAGAGACACACACACACAGAGAGAGAGAAAGAAATAGGGAGAGAAACACACACAGAAAGAGGGAAACGGATTATTAAAAGGAGACAGATATGTCAATACATACTGACACAAGAAGTTGATTGTTTCGCTTGGGGGGGGGGGAAGAATTATATTAGTTAGGCCCCTGGTACAAACTGCGCTCTCACCCCCCGGATGTACGTGATGTGTGTATGTGTCGGCAGAGTAGGAGATGCCGTACACAGGTAATGATACAAGTCTTATTCAAAACGGACACATTTCCATTCCACTCATCAGGTGTACAGGGCGTACAGCGAGTGCGGCAGGTAACCAAGGGGCGACAGCCGACAGGCCGCTACCACACAAACAGCTTCGTTGGTTCTCTGTTCTCTGTCCAGGTTCTGAGGTGACGTACCAGTGTGGGGTTCTCCACCACATAGCTGCTGTCCGGGTCGTTCTGCTGGTCTTTCTGGGGCTCGGCATCAACCTGCATGGGCTCCACAGACCCCTGGGAGAGAGGAGCCCAGCTCAACAACAGAATTCGTCCAAGCACACGGATCAACATCGGCATGGAAACCATTCTAGACCGGCGTACCGACCTCGTTTGAATCGTGAACATGGACCCACATGCGTGACCCTCGTGTGAGAAGGTTACGAGTGCGCTGTCGATGGAGCTAGGAGCTATATCTCTTTAGCGTGTGCGAAAGATCGCATCAGCCAGCCCTGTCCTTTCACGATCATCCGTCGAGCTAATCTGCCCAGCGACAGCTGCCGCGGTTACCTTAGGGAGAAGGGAGCACGCAGAGAGACTGCTTCTCAAGGCGGAGTCCCCTGCCGTGACAGGGAGGCGCATCTCTGACCTGCTGCTGTGCGGGGCTGCGGGGAGCAGGCCGGTCCAGGGAGAAGCCCGGGCCTGGCTCCTGCCCCTCTGCTCCCCCTCTCTGGCCCTGGCCCTGCCCAGCTCGCTGTCCTCTGTCTCATCCTGCTCCACCCCTGCAGCCACCCCCTGCCCTGACACTGCACTCTCCTAAAGAGGGCGAGGGAGACAGTCAAGTACTCACCCCTTGGCTCAGAGAAACATTGAGATATTGCTGATGCCCTTTGAGACTTTTTGAATATGTCTATATATATACATAGTTGGCTGGCTTGGAAGTGGTGTGTAATGGCTGGCTGTATAGGCTGGTGCCAAGCCAAAAAAAGTCTCCCTGATTTATTTGAGATTGTCAATCCACCTAACATTAACGTGGAGACAAGCTTGCTTCATAGCCAATGTTATCTGCACGGTTCTAGAAAACGAACGTTGCTATAACTTTGAATAAACAGAATTGACATTCTGCAAATGGATATTGGCTAGACTTTCTTTGACATTATCAAGCTAGAGAGCTTGTTTCAAAGTTGTCAGACGGCCTGATGGTTTGGTTTGCCATGGCAACTTAAATCTGATCACGTATAGTAGCTAGTTAGCTAGTTTCACAGTAACACTGTAACTGGGCATTTTGGCTTGCAAGGAGTTGACAGAGCTAACTGCTCTGAAAATTAGCAAGATAACTGACAACAATAAAACTTTAATTTGAAACTCACAGGGACGTGTTACAGTGGAGGAAAACAACTCAGTTTCACACAGCATACTAAATTTCAGCTATGTGTGTCTGATGCTGGCCAACTGCCCCGGGCCACCCTCGGTCACAGGATTTTGCCATGTTACAGTACAGTACTAGCTACAGCTAGCTAGCTCGAAATAGCTTAGCTTGACAGCTAACGATGAGTCAATAAATGTGCTTTGAAGAGCAAACTGAAACCTTCTATTAAAAGATGATCCGCCATGATTTAAATCTGAGCAAATACTTAGGAGAAAACCGATATGCAAAATGCAATTTTACAGTACCTGAAAGTTAAAGACCTGTACAGGCAGAGGCATCTCCTACTCTGCAGACACCAAACAAATCAAGTACATCCGGAGGGTGCGAACGCAGCTTGTATCAGGGTCCCCACGGAACGAACAAGGTTCATAACTTTTTCCACGCGAAACCATCCGATTTTTGTGTTTGTCAGTACAACTATGTATTAAAATATCCGACTCTCTCTCTCTCTCTGGACTCTCTCTCTCTTTCTCTCTCTCTGGACTCTCTCTTTCTGGACTCTCTCTGTCACACACACACACACACACACACACACACACACACACACACACACACACACACACACACACACACACACACACACACACACACACACACACACACACTTCTATGTGAGGCGTATCTTTCTAGGTTTAACACTACAGTGTACTATAACAGTCAATAGAATATTTTTTGGACTATAAAGTAGTTTTCTTTATTAAAATAGAACCTAGTAGGCCTACTGTACATTGGCAAAGGTGTTTTATTTTGACAACATTAAACATCATTCCTTCAAGAGCTTCCCCTAACAATCATATACACAGTTCCAGATGATAATAATAATACAAATATATCAAGATGCTGGATAACCTTTTTCATTTGAGAATAGCAACTGTTAAATCTTTTACAATGTTTATATGTAGGCTGTTTTTGTATGTGTCTGTGTGTGGTCATGATCATTATGAAACACACGCTATAATATTACCCGTTGTATTTGAACAGGGATGTGACAAAAAACGTAGGCGTTCCTCCAAGATACAGGAGACTATTCAACACAGGGACACTGTGGAGTCGGAGCTCACAACCTGAACCCTGGATAGAGGGGCTCAGTGAATGTAATGAGGTATGTGTACAGGTGGGTCAGTGTATCAGAGGAGACTGTAGAAGGACAGAATGCCAGCTGGCCAGTCCAGATACACGCCTACTCTGTGGGAGACGGAGGGGAGGACAGGCAAGTCATTTTTCTTTGACTTCTGCCAGGCAGTGTAACTGTCATCATCACAGACCAGTCCCCAAGACTTGTGATTATATCCAAGTGCACTGTCATCATCCCATCCTTTTCTATTCATTCCTTTATATGTCGCTCCTATGCAAACACCTCCTCTCCTCCACTCTGCCTCCCAGTAACAGCGCCCACAGAGACCCTCTCTACACAACACTTGATACCAGTTGTACCAGTGGGCAGCTGTGGCTCAGGGGGTAGAGAGGGTTGTCTGTTAATCGCAAGGCTGGCAGTTCGATCAATGACTCCTCCCAAGCCATGTCCCGAAGTATCCTTGAGCAAGACTCTGTCTCTGGGTGGTCATGGCACTGCTGTTCTCTTTGGGTCACCTTTCTGTTCCCTTCAGACAAAGAGAGGTGTGAATGTGCTGTGTTTGGGTCCAGTGTGAGCTCACAGGTATCTGATGGGGGAGACCATCACATTACACATCATCATTCACTTGTGAATGTGTTTTCATTCACCCATCCATCTGTTTTCTGCTCTCTCACAACCTTTCTCTATACCTATCTGCTGGCTTGCCCTGGACTGGATGAGATCTGCACCAACACAGACGGCTCCTTCAGCTGTGACTGTGCTGAGGGGCTCACCCGAAAAACAATATCTGCGTTCAAAAGCAAAGGCCGAGTAAGTGTTCACACACACCTGGCATTGTCATTCCAACGGAGCAGTAAAGCTTAATTTATACCTATGTCGCCGGTTAACCCTCGTGCTGCCTTCGGGTCACATGACCCAAAGGTTCACAACGAACCATCGTTGTGTTTACCCAATTTCACCCAATACAAAAACAAATAAAAATAATTTTCTTTTAACCATTGCAATGTGGGGGGTCTGAGACAGCCCGACAGTTAAAAGAAAATGCTTCACTTTGTTTTTGTATGAGGTAAATTTGTCGCAATACGACAGTGGGTCACAATGACTGATGGGTCAGAATGACCCGAAGATAACACAAGGGTTAAGTGACGGTTAAGTGTCGACCATGACGTCATTTCTGTCGGCGACCATTTCAAAAGTGTCTGCGACCTAAGTATAAATTGGGCTTAAGTGGGTATACAAGTCTTCACCGGACAAAACTCTGAACTATTGTTTAACAGTTAGTTCCGACCAAGTATTTTGATTGGACAAGAGGAATTCCATGATATTTGTCGATAACATCACCGTGACTGTCACTCCGCTTACATGACCGTTGTCAAGCTGACAACTCGCTTGTAGAACTCCTGTAAGTGCAGTATCACGCTTGTGGTCATGTGTTATTGCTGAATAACAGCACGCTATGATTCGATCTTAGAAGCCTGCAGGAAGTGACGAAAATAATCAAGCTTTGTGTGATGCCGCTAACAGTTCTGAGCCATTTCATAAAGAAACAATACATTACATTTACATTTATGCATTTAGCAGACGCTTTTATCCAAAGCGACTTCCAAGAGAGAGCTTTACAAAAGAGCATCGGTCCCTGATCATAACAACGAGATAGCCCCAAACATTGCGAGCAGCCAAAACATGAAACATACATGGTGGAAAACCAAATAAGTGCCAAAGGGAAGAACCATAAGAGCATGTAGTTAAACAAGTTACAATTGAACAACATGAAACTCCCCACAAGAGTGCAAGAATGTACCTGTAGGAAAAACAATCAACAGTAAAATATTTCACAGCGAGTACAAGAATTTGAAACCGTTACAACTAACCGACAAGAGCAACAAGTCTCTCAATACGGGTCATTGTGATCCTGGAGCAAACTAACATCAGGTCCAGCCAAGCATTCCTAAGTGCCGTTGTACTCCAGGAACAAGTGCGTCTTGAGCCTTTTCTTGAAGGTGGGGAGACAGTCAGTGTCCCTGATGGAGGTGGGGAGTTGATTCCACCATTGTGGGGCCAGACAGGAGAAGAGCTTGTGTTGGGACCGGGCGCTCTTGAGCGGTGGGACCACCAGACAGTTGTTAGAAGATCACCGTGGGTGGGGGTGTAAGGCTGGAGGAGAGACTTGATGTAGTCGGGTGCAGTCCCGTTCACCGCTCGGAAGGTCAGTACCAGAGTCTTGAATCTGATACGGGCCGTGATGGGAAGCCAGTGGAGGGAGATGAGGAGCGGGGTAACATGGGAGCGTCTGGGTAGATTGAAGACCAGACGGGACGCCGCGTTATGAATCCTCTGGAGAGGGCGGGTTGCGCATGATGGGAGACCGGCGAGCAGCGAGTTGCAGTAGTCCAACTTTGAGAGGACAAGTGCTTGGACTAGCAGCTGGGTGGAATGCTCAGACAGGTATCTCCTTATCTTCCGGATGTTGTAGAGGGTGAATCTACACGACCGGGAGACCGCAGCAATGTGGGCTGTGAGGGAGACCTCGTCATCCATGGTCACCCCAAGGTTCCTGGCAGAGGATGAAGGGGTCACCGTCGCCGATCCCAGGGTGATTGAGAGATCGTGGGACATCATCGGTCATCCAGGCGGAGATGTCTGTGAGGCAGGCCTCGATCCTAGCTGACATCCCCGGATCAGTCGGGGGGAACGACAGGTACAGCTGCGTGTTGTCAGCATAGCAGTGGTAGGAGAAGCCATGGGAGGTGATTGGTCCAAGCGAGGTGGTGTAGAGGGAGAAGAGGGGACCATGGATGGAGCCCTGTGGGACACCAGTGGAGAGCTGGCGGGGGCCTGACACTTTGCCTCCCGAAGAGACCTGGTAGGATCTTCCCGACAGGTAGGATTAGATCCACTGAAATGCAGTGCCAGTGATGCCCATCTCAGAAAGTCTGGCCAGCAGGATTTAATGGTTAACTGTATCAAACACTGCAGAAAGGTCCAGCAGAATGATGACGGATGACCTCAAAGCCACTCTAGCAGACTGGAGGTTAGTGGTGACTGACAGGAGGGCAGTTTCATTCATACCCATTGTCAACCTGGTAGTACCATGAACTTCGCATACCCAAGATGAGGTGTAGAAACAAACCCGTTTTATGTATAGATTACGCCAATTTAACTGAACAGGGAAGCATCTTGACATGAAAACGCAATAGCTTATAGATTTATACAGTATCTCTGAAACCCAATAATCCTCTAGAAAGTCACTTCAGAGCGCTGCTTCCTTTGTGAGGGGCAGACAAACGCAAGCAATTTTGGTCTAGAGTGAAAGTCTTACCAACGGACTTGTGAATAAGTATATTAGAGTACACAAATCCATTGGGCAGAACTGCATGTCAAACTAGAGAGAGTACAATTTCTGGGGAAATTGTAGGGTGTGCTTGCTTGCGTCGGTTGGACAGGGGTCCGTTTTTTAATTACATTTTTACAACTGATATTTCTGTATTTTATATAAAAATGCATACTTATTATTTATAAAGATTACATAGATTTAAAAGCATTTTTTTTTGCTGCTCATTTACAACTGAAAATACGAGTGAAGTGTAGAATGAAATGGATGTCTTCTCATTTCCCCTGCAAGAGGCAGCCTCATCGTTGAATCAAAACGAATAAATTTGGCAGACCGGTGTACAAATTGACCTAATCTCTATGACTTAAACGTTCTTTTAAGTTTTTCCCTTCTCGTGATATTTTCATGCATTTAGCCTACTCATTGCATTCATTCATTAATAAAGAACCCCCTTTGAAGATTATTCTACAACGTTACCCGGCAGTAGAAGATGGAATCGCGATTCAAACAGTACCATCTGCTAACTGAAAATATGCCCCCCAAAACGTAAATAAGCTTGACATTTATTTAGTGGAAAATCGCTCATTCATAAAAAGCTCACTGGTAGCGATCATTGTCAGTAACAACGCAAAATGCGATATAGCCCTGTGTGGAGAAGCTGCCCCGGTAAATTGTACTACTACGGTACAGTAGTACTACAGACTAGACTACTGCTGTGTTCGTCTTGGTAGCGATTGCGTTGGTTGAATCGGATTAAACGTTCAGTTGTACGGTTTAGGCTGAAATTATTTTCATGAACAGATTGACAAAGTTTAGGCTGTAGCAATGAAGTTCAGGTTAGTAGTTAGATAGACTTTTGATTTAAGTAAGGGGAGTGCCGAACATGTTCTGTCGCCGTTTGACTTCCTAAACAGCTGTGTGTCTTGCGTAGGCTACAGCGTTGCAGTGATACACTGGATTGAAACCACAGGTAATGATAATTTCACCCACAAATCGTTTACTTGTAATCTAATGTCATAATAAATCCTACAACGAAAATGTATATGTGAGGAATGTTTATTTTAACGATTGAAAACAGATACATCATAGACCACTGTAGTATGTGTTGGCCGGGCAACACAGGCTAATGTCATGATGCTAATATTTCAGTGAAATAGTAGACTACTGTTTCCGAAAGTAGATGTACTTCCTTAATAATATCATCTTATATTGTACATTACACATCACAATTGTGTGTCATATCACAAAGTAAAGAGTAAATAGTTATCACCCTGGCCTCTTTGCTTGTGGCGTTCCTGCAGCTGCCTTGCAGTAAAGCTATAGTTAGCCTAGCTATCCCCCAAGTTAACAGATGCGAAACGAATGTTCTGCCAAAGGTAGTCACGCGTGTTTTCGTGACGTTAGTGACGTAGTGACGTTAGTAACGTCAGTGACTGAGGCTAGCAAATTAGCCACCGTTAGCTTCACTTTTCGACACAAAAACGTAACTTAAGCCCAAACCATGCAACGGAACGTAAATTCCAATAGAAGCAACGCAATCGCTACCAAGACGAACCTTTTGACAACGCCGTTGTGTATGTAGGCCAAATATTGACTGAGTTTTAGGGGGGCGAAAATAAACAATAAATAATATATATGTGAGAGAACAAAGGTTGTGCTCTCGCCGAAGGCTTGAGCACACCCAAATATATATGTGAGAGAACAAAGGTTGTGCTCTCGCCGAAGGCTTGAGCACACCCAAATATATATGTGAGAGAACAAAGGTTGTGCTCTCGCTGAAGGCTTGAGCACACCCAATAACCAACTCGGTAAAGTTTCAAGCATTTAAATCAAACAAGTTAATGATCACAAACCATGCCATACAGAAATTCATGTTCACAGCAACAAATTCCAACCCAGTCAGTTTAAAGTTAAGAATTCTTTATTATAAAAGTGCAGAAGTGACATTACACAACTACTCAAAAGAATTGTTAAGAGTCACTTGCTACGAGTCCTCAGCAGGTGGAGGAGGGAGGGCACCCCTACTGGCAGAACCAAACCCAGGAATCCTCCTCTGGTCCTCGACACCAGCAGTGGTGGAAGACTTGGGGGTCCCTGCTGGAGCCTGTGTAACATTCAACTGAAGGGAAGCATCGTCCCGGAACATGATGTTGTACACTGGAGGGACCATCTGCTTAACCCTCTTTGGCTTGCGTTTGTAGTGGGCGGAGTTAACACAGGGAGGCCTCTGGGGATGAGTGGGTCCAGCTATGTTGGCAGGAGTCAGAGACCAGGGGTACTGAGGGGACCTTGGAAAAGAGTGGTAAGGAAGCCCTGGCGTAGCTCTTGTAGTGGCAGTTGCTGGGAGCGGTCTGGGTAATAGAGGGAAGCCCGGGAACCAGGGGTATGGAGGCAGCTCTGCCGAGTCAGAATTGGAAAGGCTTGCAGTGGTTGGGAACGGTCTGGGGAAACCTGGCAGCCCTGGATACGGGGGGGACCCAGGGGAACCTGGATGGCCTGGCAACTGAGGGAACCCGGGGGAACCTGGCAGCCCTGGATACTGGGGGGACCCTGGCTGCCCTGGATACTGAGGGGACTCAGGGAAACCTGGCAGCCCTGGTAACTGAGGGGAGCTGGGGGAACCTGGCTGGCCTGGGAACCCGGGGGAACCTGGCAACTGAGGGAACCCGGGGGAACCTGGCAGCCCTGGATACTGAGGGGACTCAGGGAAACCTGGCAGCCCTGGTAACTGAGGGGAGCTGGGGGAACCTGGCTGGCCTGGGAACCCGGGGGAACCTGGCTGGCCTGGTAACTGAGGGAACCCGGGGGAACCTGGCAGCCCTGGATACTGGGGGGACCCTGGCTGCCCTGGATACTGAGGGGACTCAGGGAAACCTGGCAGCCCTGGTAACTGAGGGGAGCTGGGGGAACCTGGCTGGCCTGGGAACCCGGGGGAACCTGGCAACTGAGGGAACCCGGGGGAACCTGGCAACTGAGGGAACCCGGGGGAACCTGGCAGCCCTGGATACTGAGGGGACTCAGGGAAACCTGGCAGCCCTGGTAACTGAGGGGAGCTGGGGGAACCTGGCTGGCCTGGGAACCCGGGGGAACCTGGCTGGCCTGGTAACTGAGGGAACCCGGGGGAACCTGGCAGCCCTGGATACTGCGGGGACCCTGGCTGCCCTGGATACTGAGGGGACTCAGGGAAACCTGGCAGCCCTGGTAACTGAGGGGAGCTGGGGGAACCTGGCTGGCCTGGGAACCCGGGGGAACCTGGCAACTGAGGGAACCCGGGGGAACCTGGCAGCCCTGGATACTGAGGGGACTCAGGGAAAACTGGCAGCCCTGGTAACTGAGGGGAGCTGGGGGAACCTGGCTGGCCTGGGAACCCGGGGGAACCTGGCTGGCCTGGTAACTGAGGGAACCCGGGGGAACCTGGCAGCCCTGGATACTGAGGGGACTCAGGGAAACCTGGCAGCCCTGGATACTGAGGGGACTCAGGGAAACCTGGCAGCCCTGGTAACTGAGGGGAGCTGGGGGAACCTGGCTGGCCTGGGAACCCGGGGGAACCTGGCTGGCCTGGTAACTGAGGGAACCCGGGGGAACCTGACAGCCCTGGATACTGGGGGGACCCTGGCTGCCCTGGATACTGGGGGGAGCCTGGGGAACCTGCCAACCCTGGTAACTGAGTGGAGCCTGGGAACTGAGGGTATCCTGGCAGCCCTGGATACTGGGGGGACCCGGGGGAACCTGGCTGGCCTGGTAACTGAGGGGACTCAGCGAAACCTGGCTGCCCTGGATACTGAGGGGACCCTGGCTGCCCTGGATACTGAGGGGACCCTGGCAGCCCTGGATACTGGGGGGACCCGGGGGAACCTGGCTGGCCTGGGAACTGAGGGGACTCAGGGGAACCTGGCAGCCCTGGAAATTGAGAGCCTGGGGAACCTGGCAGCCCTGGAAATTGAGAGCCTGGGGAACCTGGCAGTCCTGGAAACTGAGGGGAGCCCGGAAGCTGAGGGGACTCAGGGGAACCTGGCAGGCCTGGGAACCGAGGGGACTCAGGGGAACCTGGCAGGCCTGGGAACTGAGGGGACCCTGGCTGCCCTGGATACTGAGGGGACTCAGGGAAACCTGGCAGCCCTGGTAACTGAGGGGAGCTGGGGGAACCTGGCTGGCCTGGGAACCCAGGGGAACCTGGCTGGCCTGGTAACTGAGGGAACCCGGGGGAACCTGGCAGCTCTGGATACTGGGGGGACCCTGGCTGCCCTGGATACTGAGGGTACTCAGGGAAACCTGGCAGGCCTGGGAACTGAGGGGACTCAGGGGAACCTGGCAGCCCTGGATACTGGGGGGACCCTGGCTGCCCTGGATACTGGGGGGAGCCTGGGGAACCTGCCAACCCTGGTAACTGAGGTGAGCCTGGAAACTGGGGGGACCCGGGGGAACCTGGCTGTCCTGGTAACTGAGGGGACCCGGGGGAACCTGTTAGCCCTGGTAACTGAGGTGAGGCCGGAAGCTGAGGGGACTGAGGGGAACCTGGCTGTCCTGGATACTCGAGGGACCCTGGAAGCTGAGGGGACTGAGGGGAACCTGGCTGCCCTGGATACTGAGGGGAACCTGGCTGCCCTGGATACTGAGGGTACTCAGGGGAACCTGGCAGGCCTGGGAACTGAGGGAACCCTGGCAGACCTGGAAATTGAGGAGAGCCTGGGGAACCTGGCAGTGCTGGATACTGGGGGGACCCTGGAAACTGGGGGGACCCGGGGGAACCTGGCTGGCCTGGGAACTGGGGGGACCCAGGGGAACCTGGAAACTGAGGGGTCCCGGGGGAACCCGGCAGCCCTGGATACTGGGGGGAACCTGGCAGCTCTGGTAACTGAGGTGAGCCTGGGAACTGAGGGGACCCTGGGGAACCTGGCAGACCTGGATATTGGGGGGACCCTGGGGAACCTGGCAGCCCTGGAAATTGAGGAGAGCCTGGGGAACCTGGCAGTCCTGGAAACTGAAGGGAGCCCGGAAACTGGGGGGACCCTGTGGAACCTGGCTGCCCTGGATACTCGAGGGACCCTGGAAGCTGAGGGGACTGAGGGGAACCTGGCTGCCCTGGATACTGAGGTGAACCTGGCTGCCCTGGATACTGAGGGTACTCAGGGGAACCTGGCAGGCCTGGGAACTGAGGGGAACCTGGCAGACCTGGAAATTGAGGAGAGCCTGGGGAACCTGGCAGTCCTGGAAACTGAGGGGAGCCCGGAAACTGGGGGGACCCTGTGGAACCTGGCTGCCCTGGATACTGGGGGGACCCTAGAAACTGGGGGGACCCGGGGGAACCTGGCTGGCCTGGTAACTGAGGGAACCCTGGCAGCCCTGGATACTGAGGGGACTCATGGGAACCTGGCAGCCCTGGATACTGGGGGGAGCCTGGAACCTGAGGGGACTCAGGGGAACCTGGCAGTCCTGGTAACTGTGGGAACCCAGGGGAACCTGGAAACTGAGGGGTCCCGGGGGAACCCGGCAGCCCTGGGAACTGGGGGGAACCTGGCAGCCCTGGTAACTGAGGTGAGCCTGGAAACTGGGGGGAGCCGGGGTAACCTGGCAGCCCTGGATACTGAGGGGACCCTGGCTGCCCTGGATACTGGGGGGACCCTGGAAACTGGGGGGACCCGGGGGAACCTGGCTGGCCTGGATACTGGGGGGACCCGGGGGAGCCCGGCAGCCCTGGATACTGGGGGGACCCGGGGGAGCCCGGCAGCCCTGGATACTGGGGGGACCCGGGGGAGCCCGGCAGCCCTGGATACTGGGGGGACCCCGGCAGCCCTGGATACTGGGGGGACCCGGGGGACCCCGGCAGCCCTGGATACTGGGGGGACCCGGGGGAGCCCGGCAGCCCTGGATACTGGGGGGACCCGGGGGAGCCCGGCAGCCCTGGATACTGGGGGGACCCGGGGGAGCCCAGCAGCCCTGGAAACTGAGGGTAAGGAAGATTGTCTGGTGTCAGGGGATCAGTTGTTGCCGGAGCAGCAGGTGGAGATGGGCAGGATACTGCAAACTGTTGGCCATTCATCAGCAGGACAAGAACATGCACCTGATCCTGTAAACACAAAAGCATTAGTGGAAGACCCAAATATACACCATACACATATTTGTGATCAGAAGTTGGCACTAAACCTCCATCTTGACGCAGGGTTCTTTGTAAGGAGCCCTGATCATCAATCTGCTAGAATGTGATGCCACAGAAAATCCACAAAGTTGTCTGGATGACAGCAGGGGCTCCCATACGTTAGAGACTAAACGAGAAAGAGTTAACCATCAGGTCACTTGGCAAACGGTTGTTGAAACACAGTAGACAAACTCGGATTGGCTTGTTTCAAAACGAGAGCAACTGCTGAAATGTACCTTTTACAGAGAGTGCATCTGCTGCAATGTTACCCATATTCAACACCATGCCGTTTCTGAGGCAGGAGACTGAAGGGCGAGGAGGTGCAAGAGGACAAGACATTGTCATGGATTCCCCCCACAGCTTTAAATGCAGTACATGATCTCCACCCTGTTGGAAGAGTAAACCACTTGGCTCAAATGCAACCAAATAAAAAGAGGGGCGTCTCTAGTCTGCCATTGCTTCATTATGAATTACCCGTTGAGTAACATGGCAGCCTTGGTATGGAGCTACAAAAAGCACATCTCTGCGTGACCTTCTCACAGAGAATCCACACTGAGAAGGCATCCGAGTCACGGGAATGAGAGTCCCGTCACCTGCAGAAAGCAGATCCTCAGATCAAACTACTCGCCGTTTTCACGGGAAATCCACAGAAATGCATCATTGATCTCACCATTGTCAACCAGAAAATGAGGAGTCTTCCCTCCCTTCACCCGCAAGGTCATAGCATCATCAGCGCACTGCACCGAAGGTCCCATGCGTTTTAGTTTAGCATTCATCAACAGGTGCCGAGCTAAAACAGTAGGGAGGAAGTTACTATACTGGAGGAACCGCTAAACACGCGTTGGCCAACTTGAGGGATGTCGTGTATACTCACAAGCCATGCCTGTTGTTTGGTTAGACTCCCGACCGTCTGAATCAAAGGCAAGAGAGCCGTTTCCAGTTACGACGCCAGTCGGAGATCTGGGCTCATTTGCGTCACGAAGGAAGTCTCTTCTAAATTTGGTTTCGAATTCCGTCGGATCGGTCTCTTCATTTGTTAACCTAAATGTGCTCCCATCTCTAATACTTCCATAGGAAACTGCTACAAAACAGGCCAAAGTCCTCAGTACCAAGAAGCAAAACTGAGAATTACACCACACCATGTTGAACAACCTCTCAACGCGGCCCTACCCAACATAACGCAAATACACATTCTACACAGCTTTAAGGTGCTCGCTCAAATTGGACGACCAATCAAATTTGTAAATTTGAGGTGGGCAAGACTTCATTCAAACGCACCTGAAGTGCAATTGGATCACTGTCATGAAGTGACTTTCTCAGTGGTTGTTCAGAGTAGAGGGGTTGGTTCACTTTGATGCTCCCAATTGGCAATGTGTTTCAGTCAATTTAGTGCTGATGAGCTCATGCCAATCTGACTCGGAAATCATATAAATATTACTTTCCAATTATTTTTATTACATCCATTTAGTTATGTCTGTTTTTGAACTTACAGTTTGCTTCTGAAATATTATTAATATGTTATGAAATATATTAATAATTGATTTGAATAATGTCAAGTAATTACCATCCAGACTATGAGAGAGAATTGAAAAGCTGGATCTGTAGCTGGTTTGTCAGCTTTCTTATTTATTTTTTTACAGTCATTCTCCTGAGAGACAGCTGGGACTCCGCCCGACACGTTGGATCTGGGTGGGTCCTCATCTGGGGGCTCCAAGTCAGGGGAGGGGGATGGCTTCTGGTCCCCACCTGCACCCTCAGGAGGTTCTGGTGTCTCCTCCGTAGCATTAAAATGGTGAGGCGTTGTCGTTTCAGAGGCAGTCTAGCGCCTGCCTGTAAAACCACATGTACAATAAAATATGCAGAATGTTTTAAGATATATTGTTGGCCTTTATTAGACAGTTGAGAAAGGAAATGTAGGGGGGGTGACATGCAGAAATGACCGGCGCTGGATTCGAACTGAGGCCGCTGCATCAAGGTCTCAGCTAATGAGCTACGGTGGCACCCACAATAAAATGTCCATTCTTAAAACGTTAACATATTTACAACAAAGACTATCGGTTTTAGTAGCTTGTTCATAAGAATCTATAAGGTTTGAGGAAAAGGCAAGGCTACATTTTAAAGTCTGCACTGCAATCGTGGCAAATGTTTTGTTAGATTATTCTCAAAACCAGAGTAAGGCGCCGACAGAACTGTGGTTTCAGCGTGGCTGCTGAAGGATAGAAAGTGTCAGCCTGGGCTATACAGTAGCACTCTGAAACCCAATAATCCTCTAGAAAGTCACTTCAGAGCGCTGCTTCCTTTGTGAGGGGCAGACAAACGCAAGCACTTTTGGTCTAGAGTGAAAGTCTTACCAACGGACTTGTGAATAAGTATATTAGAGTACACAAATCCATTGGGCAGAACTGCATGTCAAATAACCAACTCGGTAAAGTTTCAAGCATTTAAATCAAACAAGTTAATGATCAAACCATGCCATACAGAAATTCATGTTCACAGCAACAAATTCCAACCCAGTCAGTTTAAAGTTAAGAATTCTTTATTATAAAAGTGCAGAAGTGACATTACACAACTACTCAAAAGAATTGTTAAGAGTCACTTGCTACGAGTCCTCAGCAGGTGGAGGAGGGAGGGCACCCCTACTGGCAGAACCAAACCCAGGAATCCTCCTCTGGTCCTCGACACCAGCAGTGGTGGAAGACTTGGGGGTCCCTGCTGGAGCCTGTGTAACATTCAACTGAAGGGAAGCATCGTCCCGGAACATAATGTTGTACACTGGAGGGACCATCTGCTTAACCCTCTTTGGCTTGCGTTTGTAGTGGGCGGAGTTAACACAGGGAGGCCTCTGGGGATGAGTGGGTCCAGCTATGTTGGCAGGAGTCAGAGACCAGGGGTACTGAGGGGACCTTGGAAAAGAGTGGTAAGGAAGCCCTGGCGTAGCTCTTGTAGTGGCAGTTGCTGGGAGCGGTCTGGGTAATAGAGGGAAGCCCGGGAACCAGGGGTATGGAGGCAGCTCTGCCGAGTCAGAATTGGAAAGGCTTGCAGTGGTTGGGAACGGTCTGGGGAAACCTGGCAGCCCTGGATACGGGGGGGACCCTGGAAACTGAGGGGAGTCTGGAAACTGGGGGGACCCAGGGGAACCTGGATGGCCTGGCAACTGAGGGAACCCGGGGGAACCTGGCAGCCCTGGATACTGGGGGGACCCTGGCTGCCCTGGATACTGAGGGGACTCAGGGAAACCTGGCAGCCCTGGTAACTGAGGGGAGCTGGGGGAACCTGGCTGGCCTGGGAACCCGGGGGAACCTGGCAACTGAGGGAACCCGGGGGAACCTGGCAGCCCTGGATACTGAGGGGACTCAGGGAAACCTGGCAGCCCTGGTAACTGAGGGTAGCTGGGGGAACCTGGCTGGCCTGGGAACCCGGGGGAACCTGGCTGGCCTGGTAACTGAGGGAACCCGGGGGAACCTGGCAGCCCTGGTAACTGAGGGGAGCTGGGGGAACCTGGCTGGCCTGGGAACCCGGGGGAACCTGGCAACTGAGGGAACCCGGGGGAACCTGGCAGCCCTGGATACTGAGGGGACTCAGGGAAACCTGGCAGCCCTGGTAACTGAGGGGAGCTGGGGGAACCTGGCTGGCCTGGGAACCCGGGGGAACCTGGCTGGCCTGGTAACTGAGGGAACCCGGGGGAACCTGGCAGCCCTGGATACTGCGGGGACCCTGGCTGCCCTGGATACTGAGGGGACTCAGGGAAACCTGGCAGCCCTGGTAACTGAGGGGAGCTGGGGGAACCTGGCTGGCCTGGGAACCCGGGGGAACCTGGCAACTGAGGGAACCCGGGGGAACCTGGCAGCCCTGGATACTGAGGGGACTCAGGGAAACCTGGCAGCCCTGGTAACTGAGGGGAGCTGGGGGAACCTGGCTGGCCTGGGAACCCGGGGGAACCTGGCTGGCCTGGTAACTGAGGGAACCCGGGGGAACCTGGCAGCCCTGGATACTGAGGGTACTCAGGGAAACCTGGCAGCCCTGGTAACTGAGGGGAGCTGGGGGAACCTGGCTGGCCTGGGAACCCGGGGGAACCTGGCTGGCCTGGTAACTGAGGGAACCCGGGGGAACCTGGCAGCCCTGGATACTGGGGGGACCCTGGCTGCCCTGGATACTGGGGGGAGCCTGGGGAACCTGCCAACCCTGGTAACTGAGTGGAGCCTGGGAACTGAGGGTATCCTGGCAGCCCTGGATACTGGGGGGACCCGGGGGAACCTGGCTGGCCTGGTAACTGAGGGGACTCAGCGAAACCTGGCTGCCCTGGATACTGAGGGGACCCTGGCTGCCCTGGATACTGAGGGGACCCTGGCAGCCCTGGATACTGGGGGGACCCGGGGGAACCTGGCTGGCCTGGGAACTGAGGGGACTCAGGGGAACCTGGCTGGCCTGGGAACTGAGGGGACTCAGGGGAACCTGGCTGGCCTGGATACTGGGGTGACCCTGGGGAACCTGGCAGCCCTGGAAATTGAGAGCCTGGGGAACCTGGCAGCCCTGGAAATTGAGAGCCTGGGGAACCTGGCAGTCCTGGAAACTGAGGGGAGCCCGGAAGCTGAGGGGACTCAGGGGAACCTGGCAGGCCTGGGAACCGAGGGGACTCAGGGGAACCTGGCAGGCCTGGGAACTGAGGGGACCCTGGCTGCCCTGGATACTGAGGGGACTCAGGGAAACCTGGCAGCCCTGGTAACTGAGGGGAGCTGGGGGAACCTGGCTGGCCTGGGAACCCGGGGGAACCTGGCAACTGAGGGAACCCGGGGGAACCTGGCAGCCCTGGATACTGAGGGGACTCAGGGAAACCTGGCAGCCCTGGTAACTGAGGGGAGCTGGGGGAACCTGGCTGGCCTGGGAACCCGGGGGAACCTGGCTGGCCTGGTAACTGAGGGAACCCGGGGGAACCTGGCAGCCCTGGATACTGCGGGGACCCTGGCTGCCCTGGATACTGAGGGGACTCAGGGAAACCTGGCAGCCCTGGTAACTGAGGGGAGCTGGGGGAACCTGGCTGGCCTGGGAACCCGGGGGAACCTGGCAACTGAGGGAACCCGGGGGAACCTGGCAGCCCTGGATACTGAGGGGACTCAGGGAAACCTGGCAGCCCTGGTAACTGAGGGGAGCTGGGGGAACCTGGCTGGCCTGGGAACCCGGGGGAACCTGGCTGGCCTGGTAACTGAGGGAACCCGGGGGAACCTGGCAGCCCTGGATACTGAGGGGACTCAGGGAAACCTGGCAGCCCTGGTAACTGAGGGGAGCTGGGGGAACCTGGCTGGCCTGGGAACCCGGGGGAACCTGGCTGGCCTGGTAACTGAGGGAACCCGGGGGAACCTGGCAGCCCTGGATACTGGGGGGACCCTGGCTGCCCTGGATACTGGGGGGAGCCTGGGGAACCTGCCAACCCTGGTAACTGAGTGGAGCCTGGGAACTGAGGGTATCCTGGCAGCCCTGGATACTGGGGGGACCCGGGGGAACCTGGCTGGCCTGGTAACTGAGGGGACTCAGCGAAACCTGGCTGCCCTGGATACTGAGGGGACCCTGGCTGCCCTGGATACTGAGGGGACCCTGGCTGCCCTGGATACTGAGGGGACCCTGGCAGCCCTGGATACTGGGGGGACCCGGGGGAACCTGGCTGGCCTGGGAACTGAGGGGACTCAGGGGAACCTGGCTGGCCTGGGAACTGAGGGGACTCAGGGGAACCTGGCTGGCCTGGATACTGGGGTGACCCTGGGGAACCTGGCATCCCTGGAAACTGAGAAGAGCCTGGGGAACCTGGCAGCCCTGGAAATTGAGAGCCTGGGGAACCTGGCAGCCCTGGAAATTGAGAGCCTGGGGAACCTGGCAGTCCTGGAAACTGAGGGGAGCCCGGAAGCTGAGGGGACTCAGGGGAACCTGGCAGGCCTGGGAACCGAGGGGACTCAGGGGAACCTGGCAGGCCTGGGAACTGAGGGGACCCTGGCTGCCCTGGATACTGAGGGGACTCAGGGAAACCTGGCAGCCCTGGTAACTGAGGGGAGCTGGGGGAACCTGGCTGGCCTGGGAACCCAGGGGAACCTGGCTGGCCTGGTAACTGAGGGAACCCGGGGGAACCTGGCAGCCCTGGATACTGGGGGGACCCTGGCTGCCCTGGATACTGAGGGTACTCAGGGAAACCTGGCAGGCCTGGGAACTGAGGGGACTCAGGGGAACCTGGCAGCCCTGGATACTGGGGGGACCCTGGCTGCCCTGGATACTGGGGGGAGCCTGGGGAACCTGCCAACCCTGGTAACTGAGGTGAGCCTGGAAACTGGGGGGACCCGGGGGAACCTGGCTGCCCTGGTAACTGAGGTGAGGCCGGAAGCTGAGGGGACTGAGGGGAAACTGGCTGCCCTGGATACTCGAGGGACCCTGGAAGCTGAGGGGACTGAGGGGAACCTGGCTGCCCTGGATACTGAGGGGAACCTGGCTGCCCTGGATACTGAGGGTACTCAGGGGAACCTGGCAGGCCTGGGAACTGAGGGAACCCTGGCAGACCTGGAAATTGAGGAGAGCCTGGGGAACCTGGCAGTGCTGGATACTGGGGGGACCCTGGAAACTGGGGGGACCCGGGGGAACCTGGCTGGCCTGGGAACTGGGGGGACCCAGGGGAACCTGGAAACTGAGGGGTCCCGGGGGAACCCGGCAGCCCTGGATACTGGGGGGAACCTGGCAGCTCTGGTAACTGAGGTGAGCCTGGGAACTGAGGGGACCCTGAGGAACCTGGCAGACCTGGATATTGGGGGGACCCTGGGGAACCTGGCAGCCCTGGAAATTGAGGAGAGCCTGGGGAACCTGGCAGTCCTGGAAACTGAGGGGAGCCCGGAAACTGGGGGGACCCTGTGGAACCTGGCTGCCCTGGATACTCGAGGGACCCTGGAAGCTGAGGGGACTGAGGGGAACCTGGCTGCCCTGGATACTGAGGGTACTCAGGGGAACCTGGCAGGCCTGGGAACTGAGGGGACCCTGGCAGCCCTGGGAACTGGGGGGAACCTGGCAGCCCTGGGAACTGAGGTGAGCCTGGAAACTGGGGGGAGCCGGGGTAACCTGGCAGCCCTGGATACTGAGGGGACCCTGGCTGCCCTGGATACTGGGGGGACCCTGGAAACTGGGGGGACCCGGGGGAACCTGGCTGGCCTGGATACTGGGGGGACCCGGGGGAGCCCGGCACCCCTGGATACTGGGGGGACCCGGGGGAGCCCGGCAGCCCTGGATACTGGGGGGACCCGGGGGAGCCCGGCAGCCCTGGATACTGGGGGGACCCCGGCAGCCCTGGATACTGGGGGGACCCGGGGGAGCCCGGCAGCCCTGGAAACTGAGGGTAAGGAAGATTGTCTGGTGTCAGGGGATCAGTTGTTGCCGGAGCAGCAGGTGGAGATGGGCAGGATACTGCAAACTGTTGGCCATTCATCAGCAGGACAAGAACATGCACCTGATCCTGTAAACACAAAAGCATTAGTGGAAGACCCAAATATACACCATACACATATTTGTGATCAGAAGTTGGCACTAAACCTCCATCTTGACGCAGGGTTCTTTGTAAGGAGCCCTGATCATCAATCTGCTAGAATGTGATGCCACAGAAAATCCACAAAGTTGTCTGGATGACAGCAGGGGCTCCCATACGTTAGAGACTAAACGAGAAAGAGTTAACCATCAGGTCACTTGGCAAACGGTTGTTGAAACACAGTAGACAAACTCGGATTGGCTTGTTTCAAAACGAGAGCAACTGCTGAAATGTACCTTTTACAGAGAGTGCATCTGCTGCAATGTTACCCATATTCAACACCATGCCGTTTCTGAGGCAGGAGACTGAAGGGCGAGGAGGTGCAAGAGGACAAGACATTGTCATGGATTCCCCCCACAGCTTTAAATGCAGTACATGATCTCCACCCTGTTGGAAGAGTAGACCACTTGGCTCAAATGCAACCAAATAAAAAGAGGGGCGTCTCTAGTCTGCCATTGCTTCATTATGAATTACCCGTTGAGTAACATGGCAGCCTTGGTATGGAGCTACAAAAAGCACATCTCTGCGTGACCTTCTCACAGAGAATCCACACTGAGAAGGCATCCGAGTCACGGGAATGAGAGTCCCGTCACCTGCAGAAAGCAGATCCTCAGATCAAACTACTCGCCGTTTTCACGGGAAATCCACAGAAATGCATCATTGATCTCACCATTGTCAACCAGAAAATGAGGAGTCTTCCCTCCCTTCACCCGCAAGGTCATAGCATCATCAGCGCACTGCACCGAAGGTCCCATGCGTTTTAGTTTAGCATTCATCAACAGGTGCCGAGCTAAAACAGTAGGGAGGAAGTTACTATACTGGAGGAACCGCTAAACACGCGTTGGCCAACTTGAGGGATGTCGTGTATACTCACAAGCCATGCCTGTTGTTTGGTTAGACTCCCGACCGTCTGAATCAAAGGCAAGAGAGCCGTTTCCAGTTACGACGCCAGTCGGAGATCTGGGCTCATTTGCGTCACGAAGGAAGTCTCTTCTAAATTTGGTTTCGAATTCCGTCGGATCGGTCTCTTCATTTGTTAACCTAAATGTGCTCCCATCTCTAATACTTCCATAGGAAACTGCTACAAAACAGGCCAAAGTCCTCAGTACCAAGAAGCAAAACTGAGAATTACACCACACCATGTTGAACAACCTCTCAACGCGGCCCTACCCAACATAACGCAAATACACATTCTACACAGCTTTAAGGTGCTCGCTCAAATTGGACGACCAATCAAATTTGTAAATTTGAGGTGGGCAAGACTTCATTCAAACGCACCTGAAGTGCAATTGGATCACTGTCATGAAGTGACTTTCTCAGTGGTTGTTCAGAGTAGAGGGGTTGGTTCACTTTGATGCTCCCAATTGGCAATGTGTTTCAGTCAATTTAGTGCTGATGAGCTCATGCCAATCTGACTCGGAAATCATATAAATATTACTTTCCAATTATTTTTATTACATCCATTTAGTTATGTCTGTTTTTGAACTTACAGTTTGCTTCTGAAATATTATTAATATGTTATGAAATATATTAATAATTGATTTGAATAATGTCAAGTAATTACCATCCAGACTATGAGAGAGAATTGAAAAGCTGGATCTGTAGCTGGTTTGTCAGCTTTCTTATTTATTTTTTTACAGTCATTCTCCTGAGAGACAGCTGGGACTCCGCCCGACACGTTGGATCTGGGTGGGTCCTCATCTGGGGGCTCCAAGTCAGGGGAGGGGGATGGCTTCTGGTCCCCACCTGCACCCTCAGGAGGTTCTGGTGTCTCCTCCGTAGCATTAAAATGGTGAGGCGTTGTCGTTTCAGAGGCAGTCTAGCGCCTGCCTGTAAAACCACATGTACAATAAAATATGCAGAATGTTTTAAGATATATTGTTGGCCTTTATTAGACAGTTGAGAAAGGAAATGTAGGGGGGGTGACATGCAGAAATGACCGGCGCTGGATTCGAACTGAGGCCGCTGCATCAAGGTCTCAGCTAATGAGCTACGGTGGCACCCACAATAAAATGTCCATTCTTAAAACGTTAACATATTTACAACAAAGACTATCGGTTTTAGTAGCTTGTTCATAAGAATCTATAAGGTTTGAGGAAAAGGCAAGGCTACATTTTAAAGTCTGCACTGCAATCGTGGCAAATGTTTTGTTAGATTATTCTCAAAACCAGAGTAAGGCGCCGACAGAACTGTGGTTTCAGCGTGGCTGCTGAAGGATAGAAAGTGTCAGCCTGGGCTATACAGTAGCACTCTGAAACCCAATAATCCTCTAGAAAGTCACTTCAGAGCGCTGCTTCCTTTGTGAGGGGCAGACAAACGCAAGCACTTTTGGTCTAGAGTGAAAGTCTTACCAACGGACTTGTGAATAAGTATATTAGAGTACACAAATCCATTGGGCAGAACTGCATGTCAAATAACCAACTCGGTAAAGTTTCAAGCATTTAAATCAAACAAGTTAATGATCAAACCATGCCATACAGAAATTCATGTTCACAGCAACAAATTCCAACCCAGTCAGTTTAAAGTTAAGAATTCTTTATTATAAAAGTGCAGAAGTGACATTACACAACTACTCAAAAGAATTGTTAAGAGTCACTTGCTACGAGTCCTCAGCAGGTGGAGGAGGGAGGGCACCCCTACTGGCAGAACCAAACCCAGGAATCCTCCTCTGGTCCTCGACACCAGCAGTGGTGGAAGACTTGGGGGTCCCTGCTGGAGCCTGTGTAACATTCAACTGAAGGGAAGCATCGTCCCGGAACATAATGTTGTACACTGGAGGGACCATCTGCTTAACCCTCTTTGGCTTGCGTTTGTAGTGGGCGGAGTTAACACAGGGAGGCCTCTGGGGATGAGTGGGTCCAGCTATGTTGGCAGGAGTCAGAGACCAGGGGTACTGAGGGGACCTTGGAAAAGAGTGGTAAGGAAGCCCTGGCGTAGCTCTTGTAGTGGCAGTTGCTGGGAGCGGTCTGGGTAATAGAGGGAAGCCCGGGAACCAGGGGTATGGAGGCAGCTCTGCCGAGTCAGAATTGGAAAGGCTTGCAGTGGTTGGGAACGGTCTGGGGAAACCTGGCAGCCCTGGATACGGGGGGGACCCAGGGGAACCTGGATGGCCTGGCAACTGAGGGAACCCGGGGGAACCTGGCAGCCCTGGATACTGGGGGGACCCTGGCTGCCCTGGATACTGAGGGGACTCAGGGAAACCTGGCAGCCCTGGTAACTGAGGGGAGCTGGGGGAACCTGGCTGGCCTGGGAACCCGGGGGAACCTGGCAACTGAGGGAACCCGGGGGAACCTGGCAGCCCTGGATACTGAGGGGACTCAGGGAAACCTGGCAGCCCTGGTAACTGAGGGGAGCTGGGGGAACCTGGCTGGCCTGGGAACCCGGGGGAACCTGGCTGGCCTGGTAACTGAGGGAACCCGGGGGAACCTGGCAGCCCTGGATACTGGGGGGACCCTGGCTGCCCTGGATACTGAGGGGACTCAGGGAAACCTGGCAGCCCTGGTAACTGAGGGGAGCTGGGGGAACCTGGCTGGCCTGGGAACCCGGGGGAACCTGGCAACTGAGGGAACCCGGGGGAACCTGGCAACTGAGGGAACCCGGGGGAACCTGGCAGCCCTGGATACTGAGGGGACTCAGGGAAACCTGGCAGCCCTGGTAACTGAGGGGAGCTGGGGGAACCTGGCTGGCCTGGGAACCCGGGGGAACCTGGCTGGCCTGGTAACTGAGGGAACCCGGGGGAACCTGGCAGCCCTGGATACTGCGGGGACCCTGGCTGCCCTGGATACTGAGGGGACTCAGGGAAACCTGGCAGCCCTGGTAACTGAGGGGAGCTGGGGGAACCTGGCTGGCCTGGGAACCCGGGGGAACCTGGCAACTGAGGGAACCCGGGGGAACCTGGCAGCCCTGGATACTGAGGGGACTCAGGGAAACCTGGCAGCCCTGGTAACTGAGGGGAGCTGGGGGAACCTGGCTGGCCTGGGAACCCGGGGGAACCTGGCTGGCCTGGTAACTGAGGGAACCCGGGGGAACCTGACAGCCCTGGATACTGGGGGGACCCTGGCTGCCCTGGATACTGGGGGGAGCCTGGGGAACCTGCCAACCCTGGTAACTGAGTGGAGCCTGGGAACTGAGGGTATCCTGGCAGCCCTGGATACTGGGGGGACCCGGGGGAACCTGGCTGGCCTGGTAACTGAGGGGACTCAGCGAAACCTGGCTGCCCTGGATACTGAGGGGACCCTGGCTGCCCTGGATACTGAGGGGACCCTGGCAGCCCTGGATACTGGGGGGACCCGGGGGAACCTGGCTGGCCTGGGAACTGAGGGGACTCAGGGGAACCTGGCTGGCCTGGGAACTGAGGGGACTCAGGGGAACCTGGCTGGCCTGGATACTGGGGTGACCCTGGGGAACCTGGCATCCCTGGAAACTGAGAAGAGCCTGGGGAACCTGGCAGCCCTGGAAATTGAGAGCCTGGGGAACCTGGCAGTCCTGGAAACTGAGGGGAGCCCGGAAGCTGAGGGGACTCAGGGGAACCTGGCAGGCCTGGGAACCGAGGGGACTCAGGGGAACCTGGCAGGCCTGGGAACTGAGGGGACCCTGGCTGCCCTGGATACTGAGGGGACTCAGGGAAACCTGGCAGCCCTGGTAACTGAGGGGAGCTGGGGGAACCTGGCTGGCCTGGGAACCCAGGGGAACCTGGCTGGCCTGGTAACTGAGGGAACCCGGGGGAACCTGGCAGCTCTGGATACTGGGGGGACCCTGGCTGCCCTGGATACTGAGGGTACTCAGGGAAACCTGGCAGGCCTGGGAACTGAGGGGACTCAGGGGAACCTGGCAGCCCTGGATACTGGGGGGACCCTGGCTGCCCTGGATACTGGGGGGAGCCTGGGGAACCTGCCAACCCTGGTAACTGAGGTGAGCCTGGAAACTGGGGGGACCCGGGGGAACCTGGCTGTCCTGGTAACTGAGGGGACCCGGGGGAACCTGTTAGCCCTGGTAACTGAGGTGAGGCCGGAAGCTGAGGGGACTGAGGGGAACCTGGCTGCCCTGGATACTCGAGGGACCCTGGAAGCTGAGGGGACTGAGGGGAACCTGGCTGCCCTGGATACTGAGGGGAACCTGGCTGCCCTGGATACTGAGGGTACTCAGGGGAACCTGGCAGGCCTGGGAACTGAGGGAACCCTGGCAGACCTGGAAATTGAGGAGAGCCTGGGGAACCTGGCAGTGCTGGATACTGGGGGGACCCTGGAAACTGGGGGGACCCGGGGGAACCTGGCTGGCCTGGGAACTGGGGGGACCCAGGGGAACCTGGAAACTGAGGGGTCCCGGGGGAACCCGGCAGCCCTGGATACTGGGGGGAACCTGGCAGCTCTGGTAACTGAGGTGAGCCTGGGAACTGAGGGGACCCTGGGGAACCTGGCAGACCTGGATATTGGGGGGACCCTGGGGAACCTGGCAGCCCTGGAAATTGAGGAGAGCCTGGGGAACCTTGCAGTCCTGGAAACTGAAGGGAGGCCGGAAACTGGGGGGACCCTGTGGAACCTGGCTGCCCTGGATACTCGAGGGACCCTGGAAGCTGAGGGGACTGAGGGGAACCTGGCTGCCCTGGATACTGAGGTGAACCTGGCTGCCCTGGATACTGAGGGTACTCAGGGGAACCTGGCAGGCCTGGGAACTGAGGGGAACCTGGCAGACCTGGAAATTGAGGAGAGCCTGGGGAACCTGGCAGTCCTGGAAACTGAGGGGAGCCCGGAAACTGGGGGGACCCTGTGGAACCTGGCTGCCCTGGATACTGGGGGGACCCTAGAAACTGGGGGGACCCGGGGGAACCTGGCTGGCCTGGTAACTGAGGGAACCCTGGCAGCCCTGGATACTGAGGGGACTCATGGGAACCTGGCAGCCCTGGATACTGGGGGGAGCCTGGAACCTGAGGGGACTCAGGGGAACCTGGCAGTCCTGGTAACTGTGGGAACCCAGGGGAACCTGGAAACTGAGGGGTCCCGGGGGAACCCGGCAGCCCTGGGAACTGGGGGGAACCTGGCAGCCCTGGTAACTGAGGTGAGCCTGGAAACTGGGGGGAGCCGGGGTAACCTGGCAGCCCTGGATACTGAGGGGACCCTGGCTGCCCTGGATACTGGGGGGACCCTGGAAACTGGGGGGACCCGGGGGAACCTGGCTGGCCTGGATACTGGGGG
Source organism: Osmerus eperlanus (assembly GCF_963692335.1). NCBI lineage: Eukaryota > Metazoa > Chordata > Actinopteri > Osmeriformes > Osmeridae > Osmerus > Osmerus eperlanus. The sequence goes on from NC_085019.1 coordinate 21,735,436, forward strand.
GACCCGGGGGAGCCCGGCAGCCCTGGATACTGGGGGGACCCGGGGGAGCCCGGCAGCCCTGGATACTGGGGGGACCCGGGGGAGCCCGGCAGCCCTGGATACTGGGGGGACCCCGGCAGCCCTGGATACTGGGGGGACCCGGGGGAGCCCGGCAGCCCTGGATACTGGGGGGACCCGGGGGAGCCCGGCAGCCCTGGATACTGGGGGGACCCGGGGGAGCCCGGCAGTCCTGGATACTGGGGGGACCCGGGGGAGCCCGGCAGCCCTGGAAACTGAGGGTAAGGAAGATTGTCTGGTGTCAGGGGATCAGTTGTTGCCGGAGCAGCAGGTGGAGATGGGCAGGATACTGCAAACTGTTGGCCATTCATCAGCAGGACAAGAACATGCACCTGATCCTGTAAACACAAAAGCATTAGTGGAAGACCCAAATATACACCATACACATATTTGTGATCAGAAGTTGGCACTAAACCTCCATCTTGACGCAGGGTTCTTTGTAAGGAGCCCTGATCATCAATCTGCTAGAATGTGATGCCACAGAAAATCCACAAAGTTGTCTGGATGACAGCAGGGGCTCCCATACGTTAGAGACTAAACGAGAAAGAGTTAACCATCAGGTCACTTGGCAAACGGTTGTTGAAACACAGTAGACAAACTCGGATTGGCTTGTTTCAAAACGAGAGCAACTGCTGAAATGTACCTTTTACAGAGAGTGCATCTGCTGCAATGTTACCCATATTCAACACCATGCCGTTTCTGAGGCAGGAGACTGAAGGGCGAGGAGGTGCAAGAGGACAAGACATTGTCATGGATTCCCCCCACAGCTTTAAATGCAGTACATGATCTCCACCCTGTTGGAAGAGTAGACCACTTGGCTCAAATGCAACCAAATAAAAAGAGGGGCGTCTCTAGTCTGCCATTGCTTCATTATGAATTACCCGTTGAGTAACATGGCAGCCTTGGTATGGAGCTACAAAAAGCACATCTCTGCGTGACCTTCTCACAGAGAATCCACACTGAGAAGGCATCCGAGTCACGGGAATGAGAGTCCCGTCACCTGCAGAAAGCAGATCCTCAGATCAAACTACTCGCCGTTTTCACGGGAAATCCACAGAAATGCATCATTGATCTCACCATTGTCAACCAGAAAATGAGGAGTCTTCCCTCCCTTCACCCGCAAGGTCATAGCATCATCAGCGCACTGCACCGAAGGTCCCATGCGTTTTAGTTTAGCATTCATCAACAGGTGCCGAGCTAAGACAGTAGGGAGGAAGTTACTATACTGGAGGAACCGCTAAACACGCGTTGGCCAACTTGAGGGATGTCGTGTATACTCACAAGCCATGCCTGTTGTTTGGTTAGACTCCCGACCGTCTGAATCAAAGGCAAGAGAGCCGTTTCCAGTTACGACGCCAGTCGGAGATCTGGGCTCATTTGCGTCACGAAGGAAGTCTCTTCTAAATTTGGTTTCGAATTCCGTCGGATCGGTCTCTTCATTTGTTAACCTAAATGTGCTCCCATCTCTAATACTTCCATAGGAAACTGCTACAAAACAGGCCAAAGTCCTCAGTACCAAGAAGCAAAACTGAGAATTACACCACACCATGTTGAACAACCTCTCAACGCGGCCCTACCCAACATAACGCAAATACACATTCTACACAGCTTTAAGGTGCTCGCTCAAATTGGACGACCAATCAAATTTGTAAATTTGAGGTGGGCAAGACTTCATTCAAACGCACCTGAAGTGCAATTGGATCACTGTCATGAAGTGACTTTCTCAGTGGTTGTTCAGAGTAGAGGGGTTGGTTCACTTTGATGCTCCCAATTGGCAATGTGTTTCAGTCAATTTAGTGCTGATGAGCTCATGCCAATCTGACTCGGAAATCATATAAATATTACTTTCCAATTATTTTTATTACATCCATTTAGTTATGTCTGTTTTTGAACTTACAGTTTGCTTCTGAAATATTATTAATATGTTATGAAATATATTAATAATTGATTTGAATAATGTCAAGTAATTACCATCCAGACTATGAGAGAGAATTGAAAAGCTGGATCTGTAGCTGGTTTGTCAGCTTTCTTATTTATTTTTTTACAGTCATTCTCCTGAGAGACAGCTGGGACTCCGCCCGACACGTTGGATCTGGGTGGGTCCTCATCTGGGGGCTCCAAGTCAGGGGAGGGGGATGGCTTCTGGTCCCCACCTGCACCCTCAGGAGGTTCTGGTGTCTCCTCCGTAGCATTAAAATGGTGAGGCGTTGTCGTTTCAGAGGCAGTCTAGCACCTGCCTGTAAAACCACATGTACAATAAAATATGCAGAATGTTTTAAGATATATTGTTGGCCTTTATTAGACAGTTGAGAAAGGAAATGTAGGGGGGGGTGACATGCAGAAATGACCGGCGCTGGATTCGAACTGAGGCCGCTGCATCAAGGTCTCAGCTAATGAGCTACGGTGGCACCCACAATAAAATGTCCATTCTTAAAACGTTAACATATTTACAACAAAGACTATCGGTTTTAGTAGCTTGTTCATAAGAATCTATAAGGTTTGAGGAAAAGGCAAGGCTACATTTTAAAGTCTGCACTGCAATCGTGGCAAATGTTTTGTTAGATTATTCTCAAAACCAGAGTAAGGCGCCGACAGAACTGTGGTTCAGGCAGGAGGACTCAGTATGACTTTACGAATACTTTATTTCCCACTATACAAACACGATTGTACATTTGATTTGATTTGGCATTGTGGTTCTGCTCTCATCGGCTCCCTGCCGCATCCGACGAGACACCGTCTCGACCTCCGAGCAGAGAGCGGCGACGCATTCCCCCTGAAACAGGAAACAGAAAACAGAACCAAGGGTGGAGGCCGGGGAGGCGGAGGCAGCAGGAAGACTGAAGTCTATGTCGCACTAGCGATGCATATGCCGGGAATCCCTTATATACCCCGCCCTATTAGGAGGGAGTGCCCTGCGCATAAAATGACGCGTTGCTAGTGGCGCGCTATGTCTCACGTCCTCCTTCATGAACCAGCTCCGCTTGTTTCAGGCAGGAGGACTCAGTATGACTTTACGAATACTTTATTTCCCACTATACAAACACGATTGTACATTTGATTTGATTTGGCATTGTGGTTCTGCTCGCATCGGCTCCCTGCCGCATCCGACGAGACACCGTCTCGACCTCCGAGCAGAGAGCGGCGACGCATTCCCCAACACAAAACCACATGCCAAATGAGACCACGAAGAGACTCCTGTGTATAGTTGGTGCCCCTGCAAAAGAATGAGATGGGCGTCATGTTACCCATACATACCTCAGCATTGAATCCCAGCGCCCTGGTGCCCCGGATGCATCTCGTGACCGAAATGAATCGAATGAAGTGGTACCATCTGAGTCACTGCCTCACATACCAACTGAGGCACCGCCTCGTCATACCAACTGAGGCCCTGCCTCGAACATACCAACTGAGGCACCGCCTCGTCATACCAACTGAGGCACCGCCTCGACATACCAACTGAGGCACTGCCTCGTGAAACCAACTGAGGCACTGCCTCGAACATACCAACGGAGGCACTGCCTCGGCATACCAACTGAGGCACGCCTCGGCATACCATCTGAGGCACGCCTTGGCATACCAACTGAGGCACGGCCTCGACATACCAACTGAGGCACGGCCTCGACATACCAACTGAGGCACGGCCTTCGACATACCAACTGAGGCACTGCCTCGTCATACCAACTGAGGCACTGCCTCATCATACCAACTGAGGCACTGCCTCGACATACCAACTGAGGCACGGCCTCTACTTACCAACTGAGCCACACCTCGTATTCCCAACTGAGGCACGGCCTCGATTTACCAACGTTGATGGTGCTTGTCGCCTGTTACGTGCTGCTGCATACCCGCGCCCGGCCAGCCACCTGATGACATTTATTATGGTTAATATGCACATACACATGGTATTAGTGAACGAAATGCGATACACACGTGAAAGCATGTTATTGGGAGGTAGGGAGAGTGGAAGCCATTCTCCTCTGGCCTTCCAGAACATCAGTGGCATTCAGTCTGATGTAACGTTGAACACTTGCAGATGACCAACGACCCATGACTTTCAGCGTCGAGGCTGAGACCACTTGAGACGCTGACGTAGCCGCACCAATCCGGAACGAGTGCGCCGTGTACAGCTTGGGGTCCAGACCACAGCGCCGGCACAGGATTCCGAGCCTCCCAGTGAACCAGTAACGGGTCATGGCTTTCCCAGCATCGGTGACGAACAGGGGCTCGCTCGTTGCCGTGGACGAACGCCATCGGAGATATTTCGCCATGGAGGAGAGGGGACAGAAAGCTGAGTTATTCCGCGATACGATGACAGGAGTACTCACACCGGCCTTCACACCCTTGCTGTGTTTCAACACCACTGTGTACATACCCGTATCCATGGTTAAATCGCCGAGGGTGAGATCGTGCGTGGTTTCAAATGTGCTTGACTGACAAGTGAATTCGTCGCACCGCATGAACCCATAAAAAGCCATGAGACACACAGCTTCTAGCATGACATCAGTGGGAATGTTAAAACACCCCGCCCGCAACGCTGACACCAAGTGCTGAAGTATAGGAAGGGTTATGGGAAGTCGCCTGTCATTGCTTTGCGGTCGCTCTTTCCGCAGCCCGTTGAATAATAGTCGAACCGACGGGTTCCCCAATAGGCTCTGCACAGAAGGGTCCAGACATCTGAGATGGAACTGAATGCCGGCCACCGCTGCCTTGATTGTCGACGGCTGGAGCTTCCGGGAGGTGAAGCAGTGAACGATGTATGCGCATATGACGAGCAGGCTCACCGGGTGAGGGGGTGTATCGAGTGCGCGGCAGAAGGAACAGTAATACAACCAAGCACAATCGTAGGATTTTAATGTGCCCTTGCCTAAGCCTGCTCGCATGTATCGAGCAGCGACCGTCATGTAGCCTTCTAGTGACCTGTCTAATCTAACAGTGTCTCCTGAAACGCTGGGCACACCAGGCCGCCCGGCTCTGCCTCCGGACATAGTGCCCGGAACTCCTGAAATTGAAAACGTGACAGAGCATCAGCCACATTGTTCAGGAACCCAGGAATGTATGCGGCCCGCAACACGAAATTGCCTGTGATGCATGTCCAGGTCAGACGCCTCACTAATTTGTTCATCAATGCAACGGAAGATCTACCCTTGTTGATGATGTTCACCGTGCCCTCGTTATCACAGAACACCACAATCCTCTTCCTACACCAGTGTTTACCCCACAAAAGACACGCTACGACAATAGGATACAGTTCGTACAATGCTGTGGATTTGCAATCGCGCGCCAGAAACTCCAGTTCAACGGGCCACGACTCGCTGAACCACTCGTTCGCGAAAAAAACCCCAAACCCAATGGACAACGCCGCATCGGTGTAGAACGCCAAGGCGCTGGACGTCTCCACCTCGTCGTTGTAAAAAAAACGACAAACCGTTCCAATGCTCGCAAAGCACGGCCCAAAAACGCAAATCGGACTGGCAACCCTCATCCAAACGCACAACGTCGTGCAGCGCCGGAACAGACTAACAGTGCGTTCACACTGCAGCGTTTTTTAACGCTCTGCATCGCTTGCCTTCCCACAGTACACCACGCTCGGGGGCGTGTTAGACAAGTTAATACAGAGTTGTAGTTCTCTAAGGTCACTGTTGTAGTCATGGCCAAGCGTGCAGATTTGGGTTCATGTACTCACAATATCGATCAAAATACCACTTTTACACAACATTTATGTAAGTGCAAGATTTTACTAGTGCAAGATTACAGTAGAATACATGTTACGCCACCGGTCACTCAACCAGTCGTTTGTAGGCTGGGCTAGCGAGCTAGCAGTGGCACAGAACAGTCACGTAATGTGACGACTACATTTAAAAGTAGGCTATAAAAACACACTAGGAACAATGACGACATCGGCAACCATGCACCATGCATTATTAGTTTAATGTAATCTTTAAATTCAGGCTCGTCACATTAGTAACTTTGTTCTGAACAGAACTGGGTGTGCAGACACATACGAAAAGTTTCTCCTCCATCTTGAAATTGTCAAACCTAGAAATGTTTACCATGACGAACAGTTGCTACGTTACAAGAAACAAGAAAACAATCCGATTGGCCAACGCTAGCGTTTTCACGCTCCTCATTTACATAAAGTTGAGAAAATCCAACTTGCAACGCTCCGCTCCGCTCCGCTCGCCTTCCCACAATGCCCTACGCGAGCGTCAACGCCTGGTTTCATTGAAAATGAATTGGAAGCCGACGCCGCGCGCCGCCCGCTCCGCTGCAGTGTGAACGCACTGTTAGCCACGACGAGCAGACGGGAGACGAACGACCGACCGTGGGGAATGATGCGCATAGCAAAATTCAGGTGCCCGAGCAACGACAAAAGATCCCGTTAAGTCAATGAAACCGACGCAGCCGCCGCCGCCAGAACAGCGCGCACCCGCTCGAGCTTCTCCGCCGGGAGAGACGCACGCATCAACAGGCTGTCCAGCTGAATGCCCAAAAACTCGATGGACGTGAGAGGCCCCTGCGTCTTCTCCTCCGAGAGCGGCACCCCCAAATGATGTTTGATCAACCGAATCGCGTGATCGATGGTAGTGTAATACAGAGAAAACGCCTCCGAAGGAATCAGGCTGTTAATGTTAGGGACCCAAGTATTGTGCGGAGCCGACAGGTCAACGATCAGCCGTTTCTTCCCAGAATATTTGCGAGTAGCCACGCCAATGGGACTCACGCGAAACACGGGAAACGGCGACTCCGCAAACGGCCCCAGCAAATACCCCTTGCCGATCTCTTTAGCGAGTAACGCATCTACCACGTCGGGCTCCCTGAGCGCCGATTGCAAATTAGTACACACATGAGTTACAGTGGGCACACATTCCACCCCAACCATAAACCCTTCCCGCAACCCAGTGAGGAGGTACTTCACAAAACATCGGTTGGGGTGACCACTCAAAACGTCAGAAAGACGACCAATGTCAACAGGGGTAGAAGGATGGTTATTTATTTCATGCCCTTGCCCGCCGGTCGGAACCGACGCGGGCAGGTCGACCTCGGATGGGCGTCCGAGCACTGACTGCAGACATGAAGAAATCGACAATTAGGGTAGGTACAGGCCCCCTCATTGAAATACATGCACACGGGAGGAGCGGAACCAGCATTAACCACCTGGCGTCTGGAGGAGCGACGCTCCATGCCGCTGGACCCAGGCTTCGCGTCACGGGAAGGTTCCCCCATTTTAGACGGCACCGTGAGAGGGCAAAGCCCAGTAGGATGGGAGAAAGACCCACACACCACACACGACAAGGGACGAACCCCGGTGAATGTGCGGCTAACCAGCTCGAGATCTAGCACGGACCAGTCCAGACGTATATTAAAACGCTGAACGTAGAGGGCTGCCTTGGCAGAGAAACCCTTGTGATATTCGTAGAACAGCGTTCCCCCGTAGGTGAGCGACAGGTCAGCTATGATGGCCAGATACGTGTCCAGTTCGACACGCCTCCCGGGGAACCCCTCGCACAAGACGTCACGGAAAACCCCAAAAGCCACGACGAATTCCGACATCGTGAGCGTCTTAGTCAGACGGGGATCGGCGTCCCGCAAAAACACAGCCACGTTACCGCACTCTACCATGCGGCTTTCGACTGAGTCAGGCCCACACAGCAAGATCTTCACCAGGTTCACATCCTTACCTGAAAGGATCTGGTCGCGGAGACTCGCCGGAACGGCGGCCGACGGAGGCAGAAAGGAGGCCCCAGAGGCAGCGGCCGGCACCGCGCTGGCCAAGACGTACGAGGGCCGGATCTCCTGCACCGCAGTAAGCACGCCCGCAGCCGCGGCTACGGGAGCCGCACCCAAGGCCCTGGCTCCCTCGAGGTGCTGGAGACGGGCATCCATGCCGGTGAGCGTGCTCCGCAGATCTATCAGTGCCGCCAGCACGGGATCGGGCCTCGTCACGGGAGCAGGAAACTGCACGGGGTCGGGCGGCGGTACGAACGAGCCTCCTGCGGACCCCGCTCTGGGCTTCTTGGCCAGGCCAGCACCCGCAGCGGAACCCCACTTGCTCTTCCCCAGCGCTTTGCGGGGAACGGAAACCCCGGCATCCTCCTCACACGCGTCCATGAAATGGAGGTATAACTCCTCATGGGACAGACCGACAGGTGGACTAAGGCCCTTCTCATAGTATCCGCAAAGGAGTCGAGGAACGGGCCATTCCTCGATCGGGACCGGCTGCCTCACCGCCAGACGAGAACTCCGACGGGGTTTGAAACCTCCGGCTGGAGGGATCCCCGCTTCCTCACAAGGTCCGTCGTCGACCAATGACTCCCCATGGAACTCCTCCAAATCAGACCCGGAAAGACACGACATACCAGCAGGAAGACTAAAGTCTATGTCGCACTAGCGATGCATATGCCGGGAATCCCTTATATACCCCGCCCTATTAGGAGGGAGTGCCCTGCGCATAAAATGACGCGTTGCTAGTGGCGCGCTATGTCTCACGTCCTCCTTCAGACAAACGCAAGCACTTTTGGTCTAGAGTGAAAGTCTTACCAACGGACTTGTGAATAAGTATATTAGAGTACACAAATCCATTGGGCAGAACTGCATGTCAAATAACCAACTCGGTAAAGTTTCAAGCATTTAAATCAAACAAGTTAATGATCAAACCATGCCATACAGAAATTCATGTTCACAGCAACAAATTCCAACCCAGTCAGTTTAAAGTTAAGAATTCTTTATTATAAAAGTGCAGAAGTGACATTACACAACTACTCAAAAGAATTGTTAAGAGTCACTTGCTACGAGTCCTCAGCAGGTGGAGGAGGGAGGGCACCCCTACTGGCAGAACCAAACCCAGGAATCCTCCTCTGGTCCTCGACACCAGCAGTGGTGGAAGACTTGGGGGTCCCTGCTGGAGCCTGTGTAACATTCAACTGAAGGGAAGCATCGTCCCGGAACATAATGTTGTACACTGGAGGGACCATCTGCTTAACCCTCTTTGGCTTGCGTTTGTAGTGGGCGGAGTTAACACAGGGAGGCCTCTGGGGATGAGTGGGTCCAGCTATGTTGGCAGGAGTCAGAGACCAGGGGTACTGAGGGGACCTTGGAAAAGAGTGGTAAGGAAGCCCTGGCGTAGCTCTTGTAGTGGCAGTTGCTGGGAGCGGTCTGGGTAATAGAGGGAAGCCCGGGAACCAGGGGTATGGAGGCAGCTCTGCCGAGTCAGAATTGGAAAGGCTTGCAGTGGTTGGGAACGGTCTGGGGAAACCTGGCAGCCCTGGATACGGGGGGGACCCTGGAAACTGAGGGGAGTCTGGAAACTGGGGGGACCCAGGGGAACCTGGATGGCCTGGCAACTGAGGGAACCCGGGGGAACCTGGCAGCCCTGGATACTGGGGGGACCCTGGCTGCCCTGGATACTGAGGGGACTCAGGGAAACCTGGCAGCCCTGGTAACTGAGGGGAGCTGGGGGAACCTGGCTGGCCTGGGAACCCGGGGGAACCTGGCAACTGAGGGAACCCGGGGGAACCTGGCAGCCCTGGATACTGAGGGGACTCAGGGAAACCTGGCAGCCCTGGTAACTGAGGGTAGCTGGGGGAACCTGGCTGGCCTGGGAACCCGGGGGAACCTGGCTGGCCTGGTAACTGAGGGAACCCGGGGGAACCTGGCAGCCCTGGTAACTGAGGGGAGCTGGGGGAACCTGGCTGGCCTGGGAACCCGGGGGAACCTGGCAACTGAGGGAACCCGGGGGAACCTGGCAGCCCTGGATACTGAGGGGACTCAGGGAAACCTGGCAGCCCTGGTAACTGAGGGGAGCTGGGGGAACCTGGCTGGCCTGGGAACCCGGGGGAACCTGGCTGGCCTGGTAACTGAGGGAACCCGGGGGAACCTGGCAGCCCTGGATACTGCGGGGACCCTGGCTGCCCTGGATACTGAGGGGACTCAGGGAAACCTGGCAGCCCTGGTAACTGAGGGGAGCTGGGGGAACCTGGCTGGCCTGGGAACCCGGGGGAACCTGGCAACTGAGGGAACCCGGGGGAACCTGGCAGCCCTGGATACTGAGGGGACTCAGGGAAACCTGGCAGCCCTGGTAACTGAGGGGAGCTGGGGGAACCTGGCTGGCCTGGGAACCCGGGGGAACCTGGCTGGCCTGGTAACTGAGGGAACCCGGGGGAACCTGGCAGCCCTGGATACTGAGGGTACTCAGGGAAACCTGGCAGCCCTGGTAACTGAGGGGAGCTGGGGGAACCTGGCTGGCCTGGGAACCCGGGGGAACCTGGCTGGCCTGGTAACTGAGGGAACCCGGGGGAACCTGGCAGCCCTGGATACTGGGGGGACCCTGGCTGCCCTGGATACTGGGGGGAGCCTGGGGAACCTGCCAACCCTGGTAACTGAGTGGAGCCTGGGAACTGAGGGTATCCTGGCAGCCCTGGATACTGGGGGGACCCGGGGGAACCTGGCTGGCCTGGTAACTGAGGGGACTCAGCGAAACCTGGCTGCCCTGGATACTGAGGGGACCCTGGCTGCCCTGGATACTGAGGGGACCCTGGCAGCCCTGGATACTGGGGGGACCCGGGGGAACCTGGCTGGCCTGGGAACTGAGGGGACTCAGGGGAACCTGGCTGGCCTGGGAACTGAGGGGACTCAGGGGAACCTGGCTGGCCTGGATACTGGGGTGACCCTGGGGAACCTGGCAGCCCTGGAAATTGAGAGCCTGGGGAACCTGGCAGCCCTGGAAATTGAGAGCCTGGGGAACCTGGCAGTCCTGGAAACTGAGGGGAGCCCGGAAGCTGAGGGGACTCAGGGGAACCTGGCAGGCCTGGGAACCGAGGGGACTCAGGGGAACCTGGCAGGCCTGGGAACTGAGGGGACCCTGGCTGCCCTGGATACTGAGGGGACTCAGGGAAACCTGGCAGCCCTGGTAACTGAGGGGAGCTGGGGGAACCTGGCTGGCCTGGGAACCCGGGGGAACCTGGCAACTGAGGGAACCCGGGGGAACCTGGCAGCCCTGGATACTGAGGGGACTCAGGGAAACCTGGCAGCCCTGGTAACTGAGGGGAGCTGGGGGAACCTGGCTGGCCTGGGAACCCGGGGGAACCTGGCTGGCCTGGTAACTGAGGGAACCCGGGGGAACCTGGCAGCCCTGGATACTGCGGGGACCCTGGCTGCCCTGGATACTGAGGGGACTCAGGGAAACCTGGCAGCCCTGGTAACTGAGGGGAGCTGGGGGAACCTGGCTGGCCTGGGAACCCGGGGGAACCTGGCAACTGAGGGAACCCGGGGGAACCTGGCAGCCCTGGATACTGAGGGGACTCAGGGAAACCTGGCAGCCCTGGTAACTGAGGGGAGCTGGGGGAACCTGGCTGGCCTGGGAACCCGGGGGAACCTGGCTGGCCTGGTAACTGAGGGAACCCGGGGGAACCTGGCAGCCCTGGATACTGAGGGGACTCAGGGAAACCTGGCAGCCCTGGTAACTGAGGGGAGCTGGGGGAACCTGGCTGGCCTGGGAACCCGGGGGAACCTGGCTGGCCTGGTAACTGAGGGAACCCGGGGGAACCTGGCAGCCCTGGATACTGGGGGGACCCTGGCTGCCCTGGATACTGGGGGGAGCCTGGGGAACCTGCCAACCCTGGTAACTGAGTGGAGCCTGGGAACTGAGGGTATCCTGGCAGCCCTGGATACTGGGGGGACCCGGGGGAACCTGGCTGGCCTGGTAACTGAGGGGACTCAGCGAAACCTGGCTGCCCTGGATACTGAGGGGACCCTGGCTGCCCTGGATACTGAGGGGACCCTGGCTGCCCTGGATACTGAGGGGACCCTGGCAGCCCTGGATACTGGGGGGACCCGGGGGAACCTGGCTGGCCTGGGAACTGAGGGGACTCAGGGGAACCTGGCTGGCCTGGGAACTGAGGGGACTCAGGGGAACCTGGCTGGCCTGGATACTGGGGTGACCCTGGGGAACCTGGCATCCCTGGAAACTGAGAAGAGCCTGGGGAACCTGGCAGCCCTGGAAATTGAGAGCCTGGGGAACCTGGCAGCCCTGGAAATTGAGAGCCTGGGGAACCTGGCAGTCCTGGAAACTGAGGGGAGCCCGGAAGCTGAGGGGACTCAGGGGAACCTGGCAGGCCTGGGAACCGAGGGGACTCAGGGGAACCTGGCAGGCCTGGGAACTGAGGGGACCCTGGCTGCCCTGGATACTGAGGGGACTCAGGGAAACCTGGCAGCCCTGGTAACTGAGGGGAGCTGGGGGAACCTGGCTGGCCTGGGAACCCAGGGGAACCTGGCTGGCCTGGTAACTGAGGGAACCCGGGGGAACCTGGCAGCCCTGGATACTGGGGGGACCCTGGCTGCCCTGGATACTGAGGGTACTCAGGGAAACCTGGCAGGCCTGGGAACTGAGGGGACTCAGGGGAACCTGGCAGCCCTGGATACTGGGGGGACCCTGGCTGCCCTGGATACTGGGGGGAGCCTGGGGAACCTGCCAACCCTGGTAACTGAGGTGAGCCTGGAAACTGGGGGGACCCGGGGGAACCTGGCTGCCCTGGTAACTGAGGTGAGGCCGGAAGCTGAGGGGACTGAGGGGAAACTGGCTGCCCTGGATACTCGAGGGACCCTGGAAGCTGAGGGGACTGAGGGGAACCTGGCTGCCCTGGATACTGAGGGGAACCTGGCTGCCCTGGATACTGAGGGTACTCAGGGGAACCTGGCAGGCCTGGGAACTGAGGGAACCCTGGCAGACCTGGAAATTGAGGAGAGCCTGGGGAACCTGGCAGTGCTGGATACTGGGGGGACCCTGGAAACTGGGGGGACCCGGGGGAACCTGGCTGGCCTGGGAACTGGGGGGACCCAGGGGAACCTGGAAACTGAGGGGTCCCGGGGGAACCCGGCAGCCCTGGATACTGGGGGGAACCTGGCAGCTCTGGTAACTGAGGTGAGCCTGGGAACTGAGGGGACCCTGAGGAACCTGGCAGACCTGGATATTGGGGGGACCCTGGGGAACCTGGCAGCCCTGGAAATTGAGGAGAGCCTGGGGAACCTGGCAGTCCTGGAAACTGAGGGGAGCCCGGAAACTGGGGGGACCCTGTGGAACCTGGCTGCCCTGGATACTCGAGGGACCCTGGAAGCTGAGGGGACTGAGGGGAACCTGGCTGCCCTGGATACTGAGGGTACTCAGGGGAACCTGGCAGGCCTGGGAACTGAGGGGACCCTGGCAGCCCTGGGAACTGGGGGGAACCTGGCAGCCCTGGGAACTGAGGTGAGCCTGGAAACTGGGGGGAGCCGGGGTAACCTGGCAGCCCTGGATACTGAGGGGACCCTGGCTGCCCTGGATACTGGGGGGACCCTGGAAACTGGGGGGACCCGGGGGAACCTGGCTGGCCTGGATACTGGGGGGACCCGGGGGAGCCCGGCACCCCTGGATACTGGGGGGACCCGGGGGAGCCCGGCAGCCCTGGATACTGGGGGGACCCGGGGGAGCCCGGCAGCCCTGGATACTGGGGGGACCCCGGCAGCCCTGGATACTGGGGGGACCCGGGGGAGCCCGGCAGCCCTGGAAACTGAGGGTAAGGAAGATTGTCTGGTGTCAGGGGATCAGTTGTTGCCGGAGCAGCAGGTGGAGATGGGCAGGATACTGCAAACTGTTGGCCATTCATCAGCAGGACAAGAACATGCACCTGATCCTGTAAACACAAAAGCATTAGTGGAAGACCCAAATATACACCATACACATATTTGTGATCAGAAGTTGGCACTAAACCTCCATCTTGACGCAGGGTTCTTTGTAAGGAGCCCTGATCATCAATCTGCTAGAATGTGATGCCACAGAAAATCCACAAAGTTGTCTGGATGACAGCAGGGGCTCCCATACGTTAGAGACTAAACGAGAAAGAGTTAACCATCAGGTCACTTGGCAAACGGTTGTTGAAACACAGTAGACAAACTCGGATTGGCTTGTTTCAAAACGAGAGCAACTGCTGAAATGTACCTTTTACAGAGAGTGCATCTGCTGCAATGTTACCCATATTCAACACCATGCCGTTTCTGAGGCAGGAGACTGAAGGGCGAGGAGGTGCAAGAGGACAAGACATTGTCATGGATTCCCCCCACAGCTTTAAATGCAGTACATGATCTCCACCCTGTTGGAAGAGTAGACCACTTGGCTCAAATGCAACCAAATAAAAAGAGGGGCGTCTCTAGTCTGCCATTGCTTCATTATGAATTACCCGTTGAGTAACATGGCAGCCTTGGTATGGAGCTACAAAAAGCACATCTCTGCGTGACCTTCTCACAGAGAATCCACACTGAGAAGGCATCCGAGTCACGGGAATGAGAGTCCCGTCACCTGCAGAAAGCAGATCCTCAGATCAAACTACTCGCCGTTTTCACGGGAAATCCACAGAAATGCATCATTGATCTCACCATTGTCAACCAGAAAATGAGGAGTCTTCCCTCCCTTCACCCGCAAGGTCATAGCATCATCAGCGCACTGCACCGAAGGTCCCATGCGTTTTAGTTTAGCATTCATCAACAGGTGCCGAGCTAAAACAGTAGGGAGGAAGTTACTATACTGGAGGAACCGCTAAACACGCGTTGGCCAACTTGAGGGATGTCGTGTATACTCACAAGCCATGCCTGTTGTTTGGTTAGACTCCCGACCGTCTGAATCAAAGGCAAGAGAGCCGTTTCCAGTTACGACGCCAGTCGGAGATCTGGGCTCATTTGCGTCACGAAGGAAGTCTCTTCTAAATTTGGTTTCGAATTCCGTCGGATCGGTCTCTTCATTTGTTAACCTAAATGTGCTCCCATCTCTAATACTTCCATAGGAAACTGCTACAAAACAGGCCAAAGTCCTCAGTACCAAGAAGCAAAACTGAGAATTACACCACACCATGTTGAACAACCTCTCAACGCGGCCCTACCCAACATAACGCAAATACACATTCTACACAGCTTTAAGGTGCTCGCTCAAATTGGACGACCAATCAAATTTGTAAATTTGAGGTGGGCAAGACTTCATTCAAACGCACCTGAAGTGCAATTGGATCACTGTCATGAAGTGACTTTCTCAGTGGTTGTTCAGAGTAGAGGGGTTGGTTCACTTTGATGCTCCCAATTGGCAATGTGTTTCAGTCAATTTAGTGCTGATGAGCTCATGCCAATCTGACTCGGAAATCATATAAATATTACTTTCCAATTATTTTTATTACATCCATTTAGTTATGTCTGTTTTTGAACTTACAGTTTGCTTCTGAAATATTATTAATATGTTATGAAATATATTAATAATTGATTTGAATAATGTCAAGTAATTACCATCCAGACTATGAGAGAGAATTGAAAAGCTGGATCTGTAGCTGGTTTGTCAGCTTTCTTATTTATTTTTTTACAGTCATTCTCCTGAGAGACAGCTGGGACTCCGCCCGACACGTTGGATCTGGGTGGGTCCTCATCTGGGGGCTCCAAGTCAGGGGAGGGGGATGGCTTCTGGTCCCCACCTGCACCCTCAGGAGGTTCTGGTGTCTCCTCCGTAGCATTAAAATGGTGAGGCGTTGTCGTTTCAGAGGCAGTCTAGCGCCTGCCTGTAAAACCACATGTACAATAAAATATGCAGAATGTTTTAAGATATATTGTTGGCCTTTATTAGACAGTTGAGAAAGGAAATGTAGGGGGGGTGACATGCAGAAATGACCGGCGCTGGATTCGAACTGAGGCCGCTGCATCAAGGTCTCAGCTAATGAGCTACGGTGGCACCCACAATAAAATGTCCATTCTTAAAACGTTAACATATTTACAACAAAGACTATCGGTTTTAGTAGCTTGTTCATAAGAATCTATAAGGTTTGAGGAAAAGGCAAGGCTACATTTTAAAGTCTGCACTGCAATCGTGGCAAATGTTTTGTTAGATTATTCTCAAAACCAGAGTAAGGCGCCGACAGAACTGTGGTTTCAGCGTGGCTGCTGAAGGATAGAAAGTGTCAGCCTGGGCTATACAGTAGCACTCTGAAACCCAATAATCCTCTAGAAAGTCACTTCAGAGCGCTGCTTCCTTTGTGAGGGGCAGACAAACGCAAGCACTTTTGGTCTAGAGTGAAAGTCTTACCAACGGACTTGTGAATAAGTATATTAGAGTACACAAATCCATTGGGCAGAACTGCATGTCAAATAACCAACTCGGTAAAGTTTCAAGCATTTAAATCAAACAAGTTAATGATCAAACCATGCCATACAGAAATTCATGTTCACAGCAACAAATTCCAACCCAGTCAGTTTAAAGTTAAGAATTCTTTATTATAAAAGTGCAGAAGTGACATTACACAACTACTCAAAAGAATTGTTAAGAGTCACTTGCTACGAGTCCTCAGCAGGTGGAGGAGGGAGGGCACCCCTACTGGCAGAACCAAACCCAGGAATCCTCCTCTGGTCCTCGACACCAGCAGTGGTGGAAGACTTGGGGGTCCCTGCTGGAGCCTGTGTAACATTCAACTGAAGGGAAGCATCGTCCCGGAACATAATGTTGTACACTGGAGGGACCATCTGCTTAACCCTCTTTGGCTTGCGTTTGTAGTGGGCGGAGTTAACACAGGGAGGCCTCTGGGGATGAGTGGGTCCAGCTATGTTGGCAGGAGTCAGAGACCAGGGGTACTGAGGGGACCTTGGAAAAGAGTGGTAAGGAAGCCCTGGCGTAGCTCTTGTAGTGGCAGTTGCTGGGAGCGGTCTGGGTAATAGAGGGAAGCCCGGGAACCAGGGGTATGGAGGCAGCTCTGCCGAGTCAGAATTGGAAAGGCTTGCAGTGGTTGGGAACGGTCTGGGGAAACCTGGCAGCCCTGGATACGGGGGGGACCCAGGGGAACCTGGATGGCCTGGCAACTGAGGGAACCCGGGGGAACCTGGCAGCCCTGGATACTGGGGGGACCCTGGCTGCCCTGGATACTGAGGGGACTCAGGGAAACCTGGCAGCCCTGGTAACTGAGGGGAGCTGGGGGAACCTGGCTGGCCTGGGAACCCGGGGGAACCTGGCAACTGAGGGAACCCGGGGGAACCTGGCAGCCCTGGATACTGAGGGGACTCAGGGAAACCTGGCAGCCCTGGTAACTGAGGGGAGCTGGGGGAACCTGGCTGGCCTGGGAACCCGGGGGAACCTGGCTGGCCTGGTAACTGAGGGAACCCGGGGGAACCTGGCAGCCCTGGATACTGCGGGGACCCTGGCTGCCCTGGATACTGAGGGGACTCAGGGAAACCTGGCAGCCCTGGTAACTGAGGGGAGCTGGGGGAACCTGGCTGGCCTGGGAACCCGGGGGAACCTGGCAACTGAGGGAACCCGGGGGAACCTGGCAGCCCTGGATACTGAGGGGACTCAGGGAAAACTGGCAGCCCTGGTAACTGAGGGGAGCTGGGGGAACCTGGCTGGCCTGGGAACCCGGGGGAACCTGGCTGGCCTGGTAACTGAGGGAACCCGGGGGAACCTGGCAGCCCTGGATACTGAGGGGACTCAGGGAAACCTGGCAGCCCTGGATACTGAGGGGACTCAGGGAAACCTGGCAGCCCTGGTAACTGAGGGGAGCTGGGGGAACCTGGCTGGCCTGGGAACCCGGGGGAACCTGGCTGGCCTGGTAACTGAGGGAACCCGGGGGAACCTGACAGCCCTGGATACTGGGGGGACCCTGGCTGCCCTGGATACTGGGGGGAGCCTGGGGAACCTGCCAACCCTGGTAACTGAGTGGAGCCTGGGAACTGAGGGTATCCTGGCAGCCCTGGATACTGGGGGGACCCGGGGGAACCTGGCTGGCCTGGTAACTGAGGGGACTCAGCGAAACCTGGCTGCCCTGGATACTGAGGGGACCCTGGCTGCCCTGGATACTGAGGGGACCCTGGCAGCCCTGGATACTGGGGGGACCCGGGGGAACCTGGCTGGCCTGGGAACTGAGGGGACTCAGGGGAACCTGGCAGCCCTGGAAATTGAGAGCCTGGGGAACCTGGCAGCCCTGGAAATTGAGAGCCTGGGGAACCTGGCAGTCCTGGAAACTGAGGGGAGCCCGGAAGCTGAGGGGACTCAGGGGAACCTGGCAGGCCTGGGAACCGAGGGGACTCAGGGGAACCTGGCAGGCCTGGGAACTGAGGGGACCCTGGCTGCCCTGGATACTGAGGGGACTCAGGGAAACCTGGCAGCCCTGGTAACTGAGGGGAGCTGGGGGAACCTGGCTGGCCTGGGAACCCAGGGGAACCTGGCTGGCCTGGTAACTGAGGGAACCCGGGGGAACCTGGCAGCTCTGGATACTGGGGGGACCCTGGCTGCCCTGGATACTGAGGGTACTCAGGGAAACCTGGCAGGCCTGGGAACTGAGGGGACTCAGGGGAACCTGGCAGCCCTGGATACTGGGGGGACCCTGGCTGCCCTGGATACTGGGGGGAGCCTGGGGAACCTGCCAACCCTGGTAACTGAGGTGAGCCTGGAAACTGGGGGGACCCGGGGGAACCTGGCTGTCCTGGTAACTGAGGGGACCCGGGGGAACCTGTTAGCCCTGGTAACTGAGGTGAGGCCGGAAGCTGAGGGGACTGAGGGGAACCTGGCTGCCCTGGATACTCGAGGGACCCTGGAAGCTGAGGGGACTGAGGGGAACCTGGCTGCCCTGGATACTGAGGGGAACCTGGCTGCCCTGGATACTGAGGGTACTCAGGGGAACCTGGCAGGCCTGGGAACTGAGGGAACCCTGGCAGACCTGGAAATTGAGGAGAGCCTGGGGAACCTGGCAGTGCTGGATACTGGGGGGACCCTGGAAACTGGGGGGACCCGGGGGAACCTGGCTGGCCTGGGAACTGGGGGGACCCAGGGGAACCTGGAAACTGAGGGGTCCCGGGGGAACCCGGCAGCCCTGGATACTGGGGGGAACCTGGCAGCTCTGGTAACTGAGGTGAGCCTGGGAACTGAGGGGACCCTGGGGAACCTGGCAGACCTGGATATTGGGGGGACCCTGGGGAACCTGGCAGCCCTGGAAATTGAGGAGAGCCTGGGGAACCTTGCAGTCCTGGAAACTGAAGGGAGCCCGGAAACTGGGGGGACCCTGTGGAACCTGGCTGCCCTGGATACTCGAGGGACCCTGGAAGCTGAGGGGACTGAGGGGAACCTGGCTGCCCTGGATACTGAGGTGAACCTGGCTGCCCTGGATACTGAGGGTACTCAGGGGAACCTGGCAGGCCTGGGAACTGAGGGGAACCTGGCAGACCTGGAAATTGAGGAGAGCCTGGGGAACCTGGCAGTCCTGGAAACTGAGGGGAGCCCGGAAACTGGGGGGACCCTGTGGAACCTGGCTGCCCTGGATACTGGGGGGACCCTAGAAACTGGGGGGACCCGGGGGAACCTGGCTGGCCTGGTAACTGAGGGAACCCTGGCAGCCCTGGATACTGAGGGGACTCATGGGAACCTGGCAGCCCTGGATACTGGGGGGAGCCTGGAACCTGAGGGGACTCAGGGGAACCTGGCAGTCCTGGTAACTGTGGGAACCCAGGGGAACCTGGAAACTGAGGGGTCCCGGGGGAACCCGGCAGCCCTGGGAACTGGGGGGAACCTGGCAGCCCTGGTAACTGAGGTGAGCCTGGAAACTGGGGGGAGCCGGGGTAACCTGGCAGCCCTGGATACTGAGGGGACCCTGGCTGCCCTGGATACTGGGGGGACCCTGGAAACTGGGGGGACCCGGGGGAACCTGGCTGGCCTGGATACTGGGGGGACCCGGGGGAGCCCGGCAGCCCTGGATACTGGGGGGACCCGGGGGAGCCCGGCAGCCCTGGATACTGGGGGGACCCGGGGGAGCCCGGCAGCCCTGGATACTGGGGGGACCCCGGCAGCCCTGGATACTGGGGGGACCCGGGGGAGCCCGGCAGCCCTGGATACTGGGGGGACCCGGGGGAGCCCGGCAGCCCTGGATACTGGGGGGACCCGGGGGAGCCCGGCAGCCCTGGATACTGGGGGGACCCGGGGGAGCCCGGCAGTCCTGGATACTGGGGGGACCCGGGGGAGCCCGGCAGCCCTGGAAACTGAGGGTAAGGAAGATTGTCTGGTGTCAGGGGATCAGTTGTTGCCGGAGCAGCAGGTGGAGATGGGCAGGATACTGCAAACTGTTGGCCATTCATCAGCAGGACAAGAACATGCACCTGATCCTGTAAACACAAAAGCATTAGTGGAAGACCCAAATATACACCATACACATATTTGTGATCAGAAGTTGGCACTAAACCTCCATCTTGACGCAGGGTTCTTTGTAAGGAGCCCTGATCATCAATCTGCTAGAATGTGATGCCACAGAAAATCCACAAAGTTGTCTGGATGACAGCAGGGGCTCCCATACGTTAGAGACTAAACGAGAAAGAGTTAACCATCAGGTCACTTGGCAAACGGTTGTTGAAACACAGTAGACAAACTCGGATTGGCTTGTTTCAAAACGAGAGCAACTGCTGAAATGTACCTTTTACAGAGAGTGCATCTGCTGCAATGTTACCCATATTCAACACCATGCCGTTTCTGAGGCAGGAGACTGAAGGGCGAGGAGGTGCAAGAGGACAAGACATTGTCATGGATTCCCCCCACAGCTTTAAATGCAGTACATGATCTCCACCCTGTTGGAAGAGTAGACCACTTGGCTCAAATGCAACCAAATAAAAAGAGGGGCGTCTCTAGTCTGCCATTGCTTCATTATGAATTACCCGTTGAGTAACATGGCAGCCTTGGTATGGAGCTACAAAAAGCACATCTCTGCGTGACCTTCTCACAGAGAATCCACACTGAGAAGGCATCCGAGTCACGGGAATGAGAGTCCCGTCACCTGCAGAAAGCAGATCCTCAGATCAAACTACTCGCCGTTTTCACGGGAAATCCACAGAAATGCATCATTGATCTCACCATTGTCAACCAGAAAATGAGGAGTCTTCCCTCCCTTCACCCGCAAGGTCATAGCATCATCAGCGCACTGCACCGAAGGTCCCATGCGTTTTAGTTTAGCATTCATCAACAGGTGCCGAGCTAAAACAGTAGGGAGGAAGTTACTATACTGGAGGAACCGCTAAACACGCGTTGGCCAACTTGAGGGATGTCGTGTATACTCACAAGCCATGCCTGTTGTTTGGTTAGACTCCCGACCGTCTGAATCAAAGGCAAGAGAGCCGTTTCCAGTTACGACGCCAGTCGGAGATCTGGGCTCATTTGCGTCACGAAGGAAGTCTCTTCTAAATTTGGTTTCGAATTCCGTCGGATCGGTCTCTTCATTTGTTAACCTAAATGTGCTCCCATCTCTAATACTTCCATAGGAAACTGCTACAAAACAGGCCAAAGTCCTCAGTACCAAGAAGCAAAACTGAGAATTACACCACACCATGTTGAACAACCTCTCAACGCGGCCCTACCCAACATAACGCAAATACACATTCTACACAGCTTTAAGGTGCTCGCTCAAATTGGACGACCAATCAAATTTGTAAATTTGAGGTGGGCAAGACTTCATTCAAACGCACCTGAAGTGCAATTGGATCACTGTCATGAAGTGACTTTCTCAGTGGTTGTTCAGAGTAGAGGGGTTGGTTCACTTTGATGCTCCCAATTGGCAATGTGTTTCAGTCAATTTAGTGCTGATGAGCTCATGCCAATCTGACTCGGAAATCATATAAATATTACTTTCCAATTATTTTTATTACATCCATTTAGTTATGTCTGTTTTTGAACTTACAGTTTGCTTCTGAAATATTATTAATATGTTATGAAATATATTAATAATTGATTTGAATAATGTCAAGTAATTACCATCCAGACTATGAGAGAGAATTGAAAAGCTGGATCTGTAGCTGGTTTGTCAGCTTTCTTATTTATTTTTTTACAGTCATTCTCCTGAGAGACAGCTGGGACTCCGCCCGACACGTTGGATCTGGGTGGGTCCTCATCTGGGGGCTCCAAGTCAGGGGAGGGGGATGGCTTCTGGTCCCCACCTGCACCCTCAGGAGGTTCTGGTGTCTCCTCCGTAGCATTAAAATGGTGAGGCGTTGTCGTTTCAGAGGCAGTCTAGCACCTGCCTGTAAAACCACATGTACAATAAAATATGCAGAATGTTTTAAGATATATTGTTGGCCTTTATTAGACAGTTGAGAAAGGAAATGTAGGGGGGGGTGACATGCAGAAATGACCGGCGCTGGATTCGAACTGAGGCCG
This sequence comes from Osmerus eperlanus, assembly GCF_963692335.1. NCBI lineage: Eukaryota > Metazoa > Chordata > Actinopteri > Osmeriformes > Osmeridae > Osmerus > Osmerus eperlanus. Next base: position 21,757,664 of record NC_085019.1, read on the forward strand.
CTGCATCAAGGTCTCAGCTAATGAGCTACGGTGGCACCCACAATAAAATGTCCATTCTTAAAACGTTAACATATTTACAACAAAGACTATCGGTTTTAGTAGCTTGTTCATAAGAATCTATAAGGTTTGAGGAAAAGGCAAGGCTACATTTTAAAGTCTGCACTGCAATCGTGGCAAATGTTTTGTTAGATTATTCTCAAAACCAGAGTAAGGCGCCGACAGAACTGTGGTTCAGGCAGGAGGACTCAGTATGACTTTACGAATACTTTATTTCCCACTATACAAACACGATTGTACATTTGATTTGATTTGGCATTGTGGTTCTGCTCTCATCGGCTCCCTGCCGCATCCGACGAGACACCGTCTCGACCTCCGAGCAGAGAGCGGCGACGCATTCCCCCTGAAACAGGAAACAGAAAACAGAACCAAGGGTGGAGGCCGGGGAGGCGGAGGCAGCAGGAAGACTGAAGTCTATGTCGCACTAGCGATGCATATGCCGGGAATCCCTTATATACCCCGCCCTATTAGGAGGGAGTGCCCTGCGCATAAAATGACGCGTTGCTAGTGGCGCGCTATGTCTCACGTCCTCCTTCATGAACCAGCTCCGCTTGTTTCAGGCAGGAGGACTCAGTATGACTTTACGAATACTTTATTTCCCACTATACAAACACGATTGTACATTTGATTTGATTTGGCATTGTGGTTCTGCTCGCATCGGCTCCCTGCCGCATCCGACGAGACACCGTCTCGACCTCCGAGCAGAGAGCGGCGACGCATTCCCCAACACAAAACCACATGCCAAATGAGACCACGAAGAGACTCCTGTGTATAGTTGGTGCCCCTGCAAAAGAATGAGATGGGCGTCATGTTACCCATACATACCTCAGCATTGAATCCCAGCGCCCTGGTGCCCCGGATGCATCTCGTGACCGAAATGAATCGAATGAAGTGGTACCATCTGAGTCACTGCCTCACATACCAACTGAGGCACCGCCTCGTCATACCAACTGAGGCCCTGCCTCGAACATACCAACTGAGGCACCGCCTCGTCATACCAACTGAGGCACCGCCTCGACATACCAACTGAGGCACTGCCTCGTGAAACCAACTGAGGCACTGCCTCGAACATACCAACGGAGGCACTGCCTCGGCATACCAACTGAGGCACGCCTCGGCATACCATCTGAGGCACGCCTTGGCATACCAACTGAGGCACGGCCTCGACATACCAACTGAGGCACGGCCTCGACATACCAACTGAGGCACGGCCTTCGACATACCAACTGAGGCACTGCCTCGTCATACCAACTGAGGCACTGCCTCATCATACCAACTGAGGCACTGCCTCGACATACCAACTGAGGCACGGCCTCTACTTACCAACTGAGCCACACCTCGTATTCCCAACTGAGGCACGGCCTCGATTTACCAACGTTGATGGTGCTTGTCGCCTGTTACGTGCTGCTGCATACCCGCGCCCGGCCAGCCACCTGATGACATTTATTATGGTTAATATGCACATACACATGGTATTAGTGAACGAAATGCGATACACACGTGAAAGCATGTTATTGGGAGGTAGGGAGAGTGGAAGCCATTCTCCTCTGGCCTTCCAGAACATCAGTGGCATTCAGTCTGATGTAACGTTGAACACTTGCAGATGACCAACGACCCATGACTTTCAGCGTCGAGGCTGAGACCACTTGAGACGCTGACGTAGCCGCACCAATCCGGAACGAGTGCGCCGTGTACAGCTTGGGGTCCAGACCACAGCGCCGGCACAGGATTCCGAGCCTCCCAGTGAACCAGTAACGGGTCATGGCTTTCCCAGCATCGGTGACGAACAGGGGCTCGCTCGTTGCCGTGGACGAACGCCATCGGAGATATTTCGCCATGGAGGAGAGGGGACAGAAAGCTGAGTTATTCCGCGATACGATGACAGGAGTACTCACACCGGCCTTCACACCCTTGCTGTGTTTCAACACCACTGTGTACATACCCGTATCCATGGTTAAATCGCCGAGGGTGAGATCGTGCGTGGTTTCAAATGTGCTTGACTGACAAGTGAATTCGTCGCACCGCATGAACCCATAAAAAGCCATGAGACACACAGCTTCTAGCATGACATCAGTGGGAACGTTAAAACACCCCGCCCGCAACGCTGACACCAAGTGCTGAAGTATAGGAAGGGTTATGGGAAGTCGCCTGTCATTGCTTTGCGGTCGCTCTTTCCGCAGCCCGTTGAATAATAGTCGAACCGACGGGTTCCCCAATAGGCTCTGCACAGAAGGGTCCAGACATCTGAGATGGAACTGAATGCCGGCCACCGCTGCCTTGATTGTCGACGGCTGGAGCTTCCGGGAGGTGAAGCAGTGAACGATGTATGCGCATATGACGAGCAGGCTCACCGGGTGAGGGGGTGTATCGAGTGCGCGGCAGAAGGAACAGTAATACAACCAAGCACAATCGTAGGATTTTAATGTGCCCTTGCCTAAGCCTGCTCGCATGTATCGAGCAGCGACCGTCATGTAGCCTTCTAGTGACCTGTCTAATCTAACAGTGTCTCCTGAAACGCTGGGCACACCAGGCCGCCCGGCTCTGCCTCCGGACATAGTGCCCGGAACTCCTGAAATTGAAAACGTGACAGAGCATCAGCCACATTGTTCAGGAACCCAGGAATGTATGCGGCCCGCAACACGAAATTGCCTGTGATGCATGTCCAGGTCAGACGCCTCACTAATTTGTTCATCAATGCAACGGAAGATCTACCCTTGTTGATGATGTTCACCGTGCCCTCGTTATCACAGAACACCACAATCCTCTTCCTACACCAGTGTTTACCCCACAAAAGACACGCTACGACAATAGGATACAGTTCGTACAATGCTGTGGATTTGCAATCGCGCGCCAGAAACTCCAGTTCAACGGGCCACGACTCGCTGAACCACTCGTTCGCGAAAAAAACCCCAAACCCAATGGACAACGCCGCATCGGTGTAGAACGCCAAGGCGCTGGACGTCTCCACCTCGTCGTTGTAAAAAAAACGACAAACCGTTCCAATGCTCGCAAAGCACGGCCCAAAAACGCAAATCGGACTGGCAACCCTCATCCAAACGCACAACGTCGTGCAGCGCCGGAACAGACTAACAGTGCGTTCACACTGCAGCGTTTTTTAACGCTCTGCATCGCTTGCCTTCCCACAGTACACCACGCTCGGGGGCGTGTTAGACAAGTTAATACAGAGTTGTAGTTCTCTAAGGTCACTGTTGTAGTCATGGCCAAGCGTGCAGATTTGGGTTCATGTACTCACAATATCGATCAAAATACCACTTTTACACAACATTTATGTAAGTGCAAGATTTTACTAGTGCAAGATTACAGTAGAATACATGTTACGCCACCGGTCACTCAACCAGTCGTTTGTAGGCTGGGCTAGCGAGCTAGCAGTGGCACAGAACAGTCACGTAATGTGACGACTACATTTAAAAGTAGGCTATAAAAACACACTAGGAACAATGACGACATCGGCAACCATGCACCATGCATTATTAGTTTAATGTAATCTTTAAATTCAGGCTCGTCACATTAGTAACTTTGTTCTGAACAGAACTGGGTGTGCAGACACATACGAAAAGTTTCTCCTCCATCTTGAAATTGTCAAACCTAGAAATGTTTACCATGACGAACAGTTGCTACGTTACAAGAAACAAGAAAACAATCCGATTGGCCAACGCTAGCGTTTTCACGCTCCTCATTTACATAAAGTTGAGAAAATCCAACTTGCAACGCTCCGCTCCGCTCCGCTCGCCTTCCCACAATGCCCTACGCGAGCGTCAACGCCTGGTTTCATTGAAAATGAATTGGAAGCCGACGCCGCGCGCCGCCCGCTCCGCTGCAGTGTGAACGCACTGTTAGCCACGACGAGCAGACGGGAGACGAACGACCGACCGTGGGGAATGATGCGCATAGCAAAATTCAGGTGCCCGAGCAACGACAAAAGATCCCGTTAAGTCAATGAAACCGACGCAGCCGCCGCCGCCAGAACAGCGCGCACCCGCTCGAGCTTCTCCGCCGGGAGAGACGCACGCATCAACAGGCTGTCCAGCTGAATGCCCAAAAACTCGATGGACGTGAGAGGCCCCTGCGTCTTCTCCTCCGAGAGCGGCACCCCCAAATGATGTTTGATCAACCGAATCGCGTGATCGATGGTAGTGTAATACAGAGAAAACGCCTCCGAAGGAATCAGGCTGTTAATGTTAGGGACCCAAGTATTGTGCGGAGCCGACAGGTCAACGATCAGCCGTTTCTTCCCAGAATATTTGCGAGTAGCCACGCCAATGGGACTCACGCGAAACACGGGAAACGGCGACTCCGCAAACGGCCCCAGCAAATACCCCTTGCCGATCTCTTTAGCGAGTAACGCATCTACCACGTCGGGCTCCCTGAGCGCCGATTGCAAATTAGTACACACATGAGTTACAGTGGGCACACATTCCACCCCAACCATAAACCCTTCCCGCAACCCAGTGAGGAGGTACTTCACAAAACATCGGTTGGGGTGACCACTCAAAACGTCAGAAAGACGACCAATGTCAACAGGGGTAGAAGGATGGTTATTTATTTCATGCCCTTGCCCGCCGGTCGGAACCGACGCGGGCAGGTCGACCTCGGATGGGCGTCCGAGCACTGACTGCAGACATGAAGAAATCGACAATTAGGGTAGGTACAGGCCCCCTCATTGAAATACATGCACACGGGAGGAGCGGAACCAGCATTAACCACCTGGCGTCTGGAGGAGCGACGCTCCATGCCGCTGGACCCAGGCTTCGCGTCACGGGAAGGTTCCCCCATTTTAGACGGCACCGTGAGAGGGCAAAGCCCAGTAGGATGGGAGAAAGACCCACACACCACACACGACAAGGGACGAACCCCGGTGAATGTGCGGCTAACCAGCTCGAGATCTAGCACGGACCAGTCCAGACGTATATTAAAACGCTGAACGTAGAGGGCTGCCTTGGCAGAGAAACCCTTGTGATATTCGTAGAACAGCGTTCCCCCGTAGGTGAGCGACAGGTCAGCTATGATGGCCAGATACGTGTCCAGTTCGACACGCCTCCCGGGGAACCCCTCGCACAAGACGTCACGGAAAACCCCAAAAGCCACGACGAATTCCGACATCGTGAGCGTCTTAGTCAGACGGGGATCGGCGTCCCGCAAAAACACAGCCACGTTACCGCACTCTACCATGCGGCTTTCGACTGAGTCAGGCCCACACAGCAAGATCTTCACCAGGTTCACATCCTTACCTGAAAGGATCTGGTCGCGGAGACTCGCCGGAACGGCGGCCGACGGAGGCAGAAAGGAGGCCCCAGAGGCAGCGGCCGGCACCGCGCTGGCCAAGACGTACGAGGGCCGGATCTCCTGCACCGCAGTAAGCACGCCCGCAGCCGCGGCTACGGGAGCCGCACCCAAGGCCCTGGCTCCCTCGAGGTGCTGGAGACGGGCATCCATGCCGGTGAGCGTGCTCCGCAGATCTATGTGCCGCCAGCACGGGATCGGGCCTCGTCACGGGAGCAGGAAACTGCACGGGGTCGGGCGGCGGTACGAACGAGCCTCCTGCGGACCCCGCTCTGGGCTTCTTGGCCAGGCCAGCACCCGCAGCGGAACCCCACTTGCTCTTCCCCAGCGCTTTGCGGGGAACGGAAACCCCGGCATCCTCCTCACACGCGTCCATGAAATGGAGGTATAACTCCTCATGGGACAGACCGACAGGTGGACTAAGGCCCTTCTCATAGTATCCGCAAAGGAGTCGAGGAACGGGCCATTCCTCGATCGGGACCGGCTGCCTCACCGCCAGACGAGAACTCCGACGGGGTTTGAAACCTCCGGCTGGAGGGATCCCCGCTTCCTCACAAGGTCCGTCGTCGACCAATGACTCCCCATGGAACTCCTCCAAATCAGACCCGGAAAGACACGACATACCAGCAGGAAGACTAAAGTCTATGTCGCACTAGCGATGCATATGCCGGGAATCCCTTATATACCCCGCCCTATTAGGAGGGAGTGCCCTGCGCATAAAATGACGCGTTGCTAGTGGCGCGCTATGTCTCACGTCCTCCTTCAGACAAACGCAAGCACTTTTGGTCTAGAGTGAAAGTCTTACCAACGGACTTGTGAATAAGTATATTAGAGTACACAAATCCATTGGGCAGAACTGCATGTCAAATAACCAACTCGGTAAAGTTTCAAGCATTTAAATCAAACAAGTTAATGATCAAACCATGCCATACAGAAATTCATGTTCACAGCAACAAATTCCAACCCAGTCAGTTTAAAGTTAAGAATTCTTTATTATAAAAGTGCAGAAGTGACATTACACAACTACTCAAAAGAATTGTTAAGAGTCACTTGCTACGAGTCCTCAGCAGGTGGAGGAGGGAGGGCACCCCTACTGGCAGAACCAAACCCAGGAATCCTCCTCTGGTCCTCGACACCAGCAGTGGTGGAAGACTTGGGGGTCCCTGCTGGAGCCTGTGTAACATTCAACTGAAGGGAAGCATCGTCCCGGAACATAATGTTGTACACTGGAGGGACCATCTGCTTAACCCTCTTTGGCTTGCGTTTGTAGTGGGCGGAGTTAACACAGGGAGGCCTCTGGGGATGAGTGGGTCCAGCTATGTTGGCAGGAGTCAGGGACCAGGGGTACTGAGGGGACCTTGGAAAAGAGTGGTAAGGAAGCCCTGGCGTAGCTCTTGTAGTGGCAGTTGCTGGGAGCGGTCTGGGTAATAGAGGGAAGCCCGGGAACCAGGGGTATGGAGGCAGCTCTGCCGAGTCAGAATTGGAAAGGCTTGCAGTGGTTGGGAACGGTCTGGGGAAACCTGGCAGCCCTGGATACGGGGGGGACCCTGGAAACTGAGGGGAGTCTGGAAACTGGGGGGACCCAGGGGAACCTGGATGGCCTGGCAACTGAGGGAACCCGGGGGAACCTGGCAGCCCTGGATACTGGGGGGACCCTGGCTGCCCTGGATACTGAGGGGACTCAGGGAAACCTGGCAGCCCTGGTAACTGAGGGGAGCTGGGGGAACCTGGCTGGCCTGGGAACCCGGGGGAACCTGGCAACTGAGGGAACCCGGGGAAACCTGGCAGCCCTGGTAACTGAGGGGAGCTGGGGGAACCTGGCTGGCCTGGGAACCCGGGGGAACCTGGCAGGCCTGGTAACCCGGGGGAACCTGGCTGGCCTGGTAACCCGGGGGAACCTGGCTGGCCTGGTAACTGAGGAAACCCGGGGGAACCTGGCAGCCCTGGATACTGGGGGGACCCTGGCTGCCCTGGATAATGAGGGGACTCAGGGAAACCTGGCAGCCCTGGTAACTGAGGGGAGCTGGGGGAACCTGGCTGGCCTGGGAACCCGGGGGAACCTGGCTGGCCTGGTAACTGAGGGAACCCGGGGGAACCTGGCAGCCCTGGATACTGGGGGGACCCTGGCTGCCCTGGATACTGAGGGGACTCAGGGAAACCTGGCAGCCCTGGTAACTGAGGGGAGCTGGGGGAACCTGGCTGGCCTGGGAACCCGGGGGAACCTGGCAACTGAGGGAACCCGGGGGAACCTGGCAGCCCTGGATACTGAGGGGACTCAGGGAAACCTGGCAGCCCTGGTAACTGAGGGGAGCTGGGGGAACCTGGCTGGCCTGGGAACCCGGGGGAACCTGGCTGGCCTGGTAACTGAGGGAACCTGGCAGCCCTGGATACTGGGGGGACCCTGGCTGCCCTGGATACTGGGGGGAGCCTGGGGAACCTGCCAACCCTGGTAACTGAGTGGAGCCTGGGAACTGAGGGGATCCTGGCAGCCCTGGATACTGGGGGGACCCAGGGGAACCTGGCTGGCCTGGTAACTGAGGGGACTCAGCGAAACCTGGCTGCCCTGGATACTGAGGGGACCCTGGCTGCCCTGGATACTGAGGGGACCCTGGCAGCCCTGGGAACTGAGGGGACCCTGGCAGCCCTGGGAACTGAGGGGACTCGGGGGAACCTGGCAGACCTGGATACTGGGGTGACCCTGGGGAACCTGGCATCCCTGGAAACTGAGAAGAGCCTGGGGAACCTGGCAGCCCTGGAAATTGAGAGCCTGGGGAACCTGGCAGTCCTGGAAACTGAGAGCCTGGGGAACCTGGCAGTCCTGGAAACTGGGGGGACCCTGGCAGCCCTGGATACTGAGGGGAGCTGGGGGAACCTGGCTGGCCTGGGAACCCAGGGGAACCTGGCTGGCCTGGTAACTGAGGGAACCCGGGGGAACCTGGCAGCCCTGGATACTGAGGGGACTCAGGGAAACCTGGCAGCCCTGGATACTGAGGGGAGCTGGGGGAACCTGGCTGGTCTGGGAACCCGGGGGAACCTGGCTGGCCTGGCAACTGAGGGGACCCGGGGGAACCTGGCTGTCCTGGTAACTGAGGGGACCCGGGGGAACCTGTTAGCCCTGGTAACTGAGGTGACCCCGGAAGCTGAGGGGACTGAGGGGAACCTGGCTGCCCTGGATACTCGAGGGACCCTGGAAGCTGAGGGGACTGAGGGGAACCTGGCTGCCCTGGATACTGAGGGGAACCTGGCTGCCCTGGATACTGAGGGTACTCAGGGGAACCTGGCAGGCCTGGGAACTGAGGGAACCCTGGCAGACCTGGAAATTGAGGACCCGGCAGCCCTGGGAACTGGGGGGAACCTGGAAACTGGGGGGACCCGGGGGAAGCTGGCTGGCCTGGTAACTGAGGGAACCCGGGGGAACCTGGCAGCCCTGGATACTGAGGGGACTCAGGGAAACCTGGCAGCCCTGGTAACTGAGGGGAGCTGGGGGAACCTGGCTGGTCTGGGAACCCGGGGGAACCTGGCTGGCCTGGCAACTGAGGGAACCCGGGGGAACCTGGCAGCCCTGGATACTGAGGGGACTCAGGGAAACCTGGCAGCCCTGGTAACTGAGGGGAGCTGGGGGAACCTGGCTGGCCTGGGAACCCGGGGGAACCTGGCTGGCCTGGTAACTCAGGGAACCCGGGGGAACCTGGCAGCCCTGGATACTGGGGGGACCCTGGCTGCCCTGGATACTGGGGGGAGCCTGGGGAACCTGCCAACCCTGGTAACTGAGTGGAGCCTGGGAACTGAGGGGATCCTGGCAGCCCTGGATACTGGGGGGACCCGGGGGAACCTGGCTGGCCTGGTAACTGAGGGGACTCAGCGAAACCTGGCTGCCCTGGATACTGAGGGGACCCTGGCTGCCCTGGATACTGAGGGGACCCTGGCTGCCCTGGATACTGGGGGGACCCGGGGGAACCTGGCTGGCCTGGGAACTGAGGGGACTCAGGGGAACCTGGCTGGCCTGGGAACTGAGGGGACTCAGGGGAACCTGGCTGGCCTGGGAACTGAGGGGACTCAGGGGAACCTGGCAGACCTGGATACTGGGGTGACCCTGGGGAACCTGGCATCCCTGGAAACTGAGAAGAGCCTGGGGAACCTGGCAGCCCTGGAAATTGAGAGCCTGGGGAACCTGGCAGTCCTGGAAACTGAGGGGAGCCCGGAAGCTGAGGGGACTCAGGGGAACCTGGCAGGCCTGGGAACTGAGGGGACTCAGGGGAACCTGGCAGGCCTGGGAACTGAGGGGACTCAGGGGAACCTGGCAGGCCTGGGAACTGAGGGGACCCTGGCTGCCCTGGATACTGAGGGGACTCAGGGAAACCTGGCAGCCCTGGTAACTGAGGGGATCTGGGGGAACCTGGCTGGCCTGGGAACCCAGGGGAACCTGGCTGGCCTGGTAACTGAGGGAACCCGGGGGAACCTGGCAGCCCTGGATACTGGGGGGACCCTGGCTGCCCTGGATACTGAGGGTACTCAGGGGAACCTGGCAGGCCTGGGAACTGAGGGGACTCAGGGGAACCTGGCAGCCCTGGATACTGGGGGGACCCTGGGGAACCTGCCAACCCTGGTAACTGAGGTGAGCCTGGAAACTGGGGGGACCCGGGGGAACCTGGCTGTCCTGGTAACTGAGGGGACCCGGGGGAACAGGTTAGCCCTGGTAACTGAGGTGACCCCGGAAGCTGAGGGGACTGAGGGGAACCTGGCTGCCCTGGATACTCGAGGGACCCTGGAAGCTGAGGGGACTGAGGGGAACCTGGCTGCCCTGGATACTGAGGGGAACCTGGCTGCCCTGGATACTGAGGGGAACCTGGCTGCCCTGGATACTGAGGGTACTCAGGGGAACCCGGCAGCCCTGGGAACTGGGGGGAACCTGGAAACTGGGGGGACCCGGGGGAAGCTGGCTGGCCTGGTAACTGAGGGAACCCGTGGTAACCTGGCAGCCCTGGATACTGAGGGGACCCTGGCAGCCCTGGATACTGGGGGGAGCCTGTTAACTGAGGGAACCCGGGGTACTCTAAACTGGGGGGTCCCGGGGGAACCCGGCAGCCCTGGGAACTGGGGGGAACCTGGCAGCCCTGGTAACTGAGGTGAGCCTGGAAACTGGGGGGAGCCGGGGTAACCTGGCAGCCCTGGATACTGAGGGGACCCTGGCTGCCCTGGATACTGGGGGGACCCTGGAAACTGGGGGGACCCGGGGGAACCTGGCTGGCCTGGATACTGGGGGGACCCGGGGGAGCCCGGCAGCCCTGGATACTGGGGGGACCCGGGGGAGCCCGGCAGCCCTGGATACTGGGGGGACCCGGGGGAGCCCGGCAGCCCTGGATACTGGGGGGACCCCGGCAGCCCTGGATACTGGGGGGACCCGGGGGACCCCGGCAGCCCTGGATACTGGGGGGACCCGGGGGAGCCCGGCAGCCCTGGATACTGGGGGGACCCGGGGGAGCCCGGCAGCCCTGGATACTGGGGGGACCCGGGGGAGCCCAGCAGCCCTGGAAACTGAGGGTAAGGAAGATTGTCTGGTGTCAGGGGATCAGTTGTTGCCGGAGCAGCAGGTGGAGATGGGCAGGATACTGCAAACTGTTGGCCATTCATCAGCAGGACAAGAACATGCACCTGATCCTGTAAACACAAAAGCATTAGTGGAAGACCCAAATATACACCATACACATATTTGTGATCAGAAGTTGGCACTAAACCTCCATCTTGACGCAGGGTTCTTTGTAAGGAGCCCTGATCATCAATCTGCTAGAATGTGATGCCACAGAAAATCCACAAAGTTGTCTGGATGACAGCAGGGGCTCCCATACGTTAGAGACTAAACGAGAAAGAGTTAACCATCAGGTCACTTGGCAAACGGTTGTTGAAACACAGTAGACAAACTCGGATTGGCTTGTTTCAAAACGAGAGCAACTGCTGAAATGTACCTTTTACAGAGAGTGCATCTGCTGCAATGTTACCCATATTCAACACCATGCCGTTTCTGAGGCAGGAGACTGAAGGGCGAGGAGGTGCAAGAGGACAAGACATTGTCATGGATTCCCCCCACAGCTTTAAATGCAGTACATGATCTCCACCCTGTTGGAAGAGTAGACCACTTGGCTCAAATGCAACCAAATAAAAAGAGGGGCGTCTCTAGTCTGCCATTGCTTCATTATGAATTACCCGTTGAGTAACATGGCAGCCTTGGTATGGAGCTACAAAAAGCACATCTCTGCGTGACCTTCTCACAGAGAATCCACACTGAGAAGGCATCCGAGTCACGGGAATGAGAGTCCCGTCACCTGCAGAAAGCAGATCCTCAGATCAAACTACTCGCCGTTTTCACGGGAAATCCACAGAAATGCATCATTGATCTCACCATTGTCAACCAGAAAATGAGGAGTCTTCCCTCCCTTCACCCGCAAGGTCATAGCATCATCAGCGCACTGCACCGAAGGTCCCATGCGTTTTAGTTTAGCATTCATCAACAGGTGCCGAGCTAAAACAGTAGGGAGGAAGTTACTATACTGGAGGAACCGCTAAACACGCGTTGGCCAACTTGAGGGATGTCGTGTATACTCACAAGCCATGCCTGTTGTTTGGTTAGACTCCCGACCGTCTGAATCAAAGGCAAGAGAGCCGTTTCCAGTTACGACGCCAGTCGGAGATCTGGGCTCATTTGCGTCACGAAGGAAGTCTCTTCTAAATTTGGTTTCGAATTCCGTCGGATCGGTCTCTTCATTTGTTAACCTAAATGTGCTCCCATCTCTAATACTTCCATAGGAAACTGCTACAAAACAGGCCAAAGTCCTCAGTACCAAGAAGCAAAACTGAGAATTACACCACACCATGTTGAACAACCTCTCAACGCGGCCCTACCCAACATAACGCAAATACACATTCTACACAGCTTTAAGGTGCTCGCTCAAATTGGACGACCAATCAAATTTGTAAATTTGAGGTGGGCAAGACTTCATTCAAACGCACCTGAAGTGCAATTGGATCACTGTCATGAAGTGACTTTCTCAGTGGTTGTTCAGAGTAGAGGGGTTGGTTCACTTTGATGCTCCCAATTGGCAATGTGTTTCAGTCAATTTAGTGCTGATGAGCTCATGCCAATCTGACTCGGAAATCATATAAATATTACTTTCCAATTATTTTTATTACATCCATTTAGTTATGTCTGTTTTTGAACTTACAGTTTGCTTCTGAAATATTATTAATATGTTATGAAATATATTAATAATTGATTTGAATAATGTCAAGTAATTACCATCCAGACTATGAGAGAGAATTGAAAAGCTGGATCTGTAGCTGGTTTGTCAGCTTTCTTATTTATTTTTTTACAGTCATTCTCCTGAGAGACAGCTGGGACTCCGCCCGACACGTTGGATCTGGGTGGGTCCTCATCTGGGGGCTCCAAGTCAGGGGAGGGGGATGGCTTCTGGTCCCCACCTGCACCCTCAGGAGGTTCTGGTGTCTCCTCCGTAGCATTAAAATGGTGAGGCGTTGTCGTTTCAGAGGCAGTCTAGCGCCTGCCTGTAAAACCACATGTACAATAAAATATGCAGAATGTTTTAAGATATATTGTTGGCCTTTATTAGACAGTTGAGAAAGGAAATGTAGGGGGGGTGACATGCAGAAATGACCGGCGCTGGATTCGAACTGAGGCCGCTGCATCAAGGTCTCAGCTAATGAGCTACGGTGGCACCCACAATAAAATGTCCATTCTTAAAACGTTAACATATTTACAACAAAGACTATCGGTTTTAGTAGCTTGTTCATAAGAATCTATAAGGTTTGAGGAAAAGGCAAGGCTACATTTTAAAGTCTGCACTGCAATCGTGGCAAATGTTTTGTTAGATTATTCTCAAAACCAGAGTAAGGCGCCGACAGAACTGTGGTTTCAGCGTGGCTGCTGAAGGATAGAAAGTGTCAGCCTGGGCTATACAGTAGCACTCTGAAACCCAATAATCCTCTAGAAAGTCACTTCAGAGCGCTGCTTCCTTTGTGAGGGGCAGACAAACGCAAGCACTTTTGGTCTAGAGTGAAAGTCTTACCAACGGACTTGTGAATAAGTATATTAGAGTACACAAATCCATTGGGCAGAACTGCATGTCAAATAACCAACTCGGTAAAGTTTCAAGCATTTAAATCAAACAAGTTAATGATCAAACCATGCCATACAGAAATTCATGTTCACAGCAACAAATTCCAACCCAGTCAGTTTAAAGTTAAGAATTCTTTATTATAAAAGTGCAGAAGTGACATTACACAACTACTCAAAAGAATTGTTAAGAGTCACTTGCTACGAGTCCTCAGCAGGTGGAGGAGGGAGGGCACCCCTACTGGCAGAACCAAACCCAGGAATCCTCCTCTGGTCCTCGACACCAGCAGTGGTGGAAGACTTGGGGGTCCCTGCTGGAGCCTGTGTAACATTCAACTGAAGGGAAGCATCGTCCCGGAACATAATGTTGTACACTGGAGGGACCATCTGCTTAACCCTCTTTGGCTTGCGTTTGTAGTGGGCGGAGTTAACACAGGGAGGCCTCTGGGGATGAGTGGGTCCAGCTATGTTGGCAGGAGTCAGAGACCAGGGGTACTGAGGGGACCTTGGAAAAGAGTGGTAAGGAAGCCCTGGCGTAGCTCTTGTAGTGGCAGTTGCTGGGAGCGGTCTGGGTAATAGAGGGAAGCCCGGGAACCAGGGGTATGGAGGCAGCTCTGCCGAGTCAGAATTGGAAAGGCTTGCAGTGGTTGGGAACGGTCTGGGGAAACCTGGCAGCCCTGGATACGGGGGGGACCCTGGAAACTGAGGGGAGTCTGGAAACTGGGGGGACCCAGGGGAACCTGGATGGCCTGGCAACTGAGGGAACCCGGGGGAACCTGGCAGCCCTGGATACTGGGGGGACCCTGGCTGCCCTGGATACTGAGGGGACTCAGGGAAACCTGGCAGCCCTGGTAACTGAGGGGAGCTGGGGGAACCTGGCTGGCCTGGGAACCCGGGGGAACCTGGCAACTGAGGGAACCCGGGGGAACCTGGCAGCCCTGGATACTGAGGGGACTCAGGGAAACCTGGCAGCCCTGGTAACTGAGGGGAGCTGGGGGAACCTGGCTGGCCTGGGAACCCGGGGGAACCTGGCTGGCCTGGTAACTGAGGGAACCCGGGGGAACCTGGCAGCCCTGGTAACTGAGGGGAGCTGGGGGAACCTGGCTGGCCTGGGAACCCGGGGGAACCTGGCAACTGAGGGAACCCGGGGGAACCTGGCAGCCCTGGATACTGAGGGGACTCAGGGAAACCTGGCAGCCCTGGTAACTGAGGGGAGCTGGGGGAACCTGGCTGGCCTGGGAACCCGGGGGAACCTGGCTGGCCTGGTAACTGAGGGAACCCGGGGGAACCTGGCAGCCCTGGATACTGAGGGGACTCAGGGAAACCTGGCAGCCCTGGTAACTGAGGGGAGCTGGGGGAACCTGGCTGGCCTGGGAACCCGGGGGAACCTGGCTGGCCTGGTAACTGAGGGAACCCGGGGGAACCTGGCAGCCCTGGATACTGCGGGGACCCTGGCTGCCCTGGATACTGAGGGGACTCAGGGAAACCTGGCAGCCCTGGTAACTGAGGGGAGCTGGGGGAACCTGGCTGGCCTGGGAACCCGGGGGAACCTGGCAACTGAGGGAACCCGGGGGAACCTGGCAACTGAGGGAACCCGGGGGAACCTGGCAGCCCTGGATACTGAGGGGACTCAGGGAAACCTGGCAGCCCTGGTAACTGAGGGGAGCTGGGGGAACCTGGCTGGCCTGGGAACCCGGGGGAACCTGGCTGGCCTGGTAACTGAGGGAACCCGGGGGAACCTGGCAGCCCTGGTAACTGAGGGGAGCTGGGGGAACCTGGCTGGCCTGGGAACCCGGGGGAACCTGGCAACTGAGGGAACCCGGGGGAACCTGGCAGCCCTGGATACTGAGGGGACTCAGGGAAACCTGGCAGCCCTGGTAACTGAGGGGAGCTGGGGGAACCTGGCTGGCCTGGGAACCCGGGGGAACCTGGCTGGCCTGGTAACTGAGGGAACCCGGGGGAACCTGGCAGCCCTGGATACTGAGGGGACTCAGGGAAACCTGGCAGCCCTGGTAACTGAGGGGAGCTGGGGGAACCTGGCTGGCCTGGGAACCCGGGGGAACCTGGCTGGCCTGGTAACTGAGGGAACCCGGGGGAACCTGGCAGCCCTGGATACTGCGGGGACCCTGGCTGCCCTGGATACTGAGGGGACTCAGGGAAACCTGGCAGCCCTGGTAACTGAGGGGAGCTGGGGGAACCTGGCTGGCCTGGGAACCCGGGGGAACCTGGCAACTGAGGGAACCCGGGGGAACCTGGCAGCCCTGGATACTGAGGGGACTCAGGGAAACCTGGCAGCCCTGGTAACTGAGGGGAGCTGGGGGAACCTGGCTGGCCTGGGAACCCGGGGGAACCTGGCTGGCCTGGTAACTGAGGGAACCCGGGGGAACCTGGCAGCCCTGGATACTGAGGGGACTCAGGGAAACCTGGCAGCCCTGGTAACTGAGGGGAGCTGGGGGAACCTGGCTGGCCTGGGAACCCGGGGGAACCTGGCTGGCCTGGTAACCCGGGGGAACCTGGCTGGCCTGGTAACTGAGGGAACCCGGGGGAACCTGGCAGCCCTGGATACTGGGGGGACCCTGGCTGCCCTGGATAATGAGGGGACTCAGGGAAACCTGGCAGCCCTGGTAACTGAGGGGAGCTGGGGGAACCTGGCTGGCCTGGGAACCCGGGGGAACCTGGCTGGCCTGGTAACTGAGGGAACCCGGGGGAACCTGGCAGCCCTGGATACTGGGGGGACCCTGGCTGCCCTGGATACTGAGGGGACTCAGGGAAACCTGGCAGCCCTGGTAACTGAGGGGAGCTGGGGGAACCTGGCTGGCCTGGGAACCCGGGGGAACCTGGCAACTGAGGGAACCCGGGGGAACCTGGCAGCCCTGGATACTGAGGGGACTCAGGGAAACCTGGCAGCCCTGGTAACTGAGGGGAGCTGGGGGAACCTGGCTGGCCTGGGAACCCGGGGGAACCTGGCTGGCCTGGTAACTGAGGGAACCCGGGGGAACCTGGCAGCCCTGGATACTGGGGGGACCCTGGCTGCCCTGGATACTGGGGGGAGCCTGGGGAACCTGGCAACCCTGGTAACTGAGTGGAGCCTGGGAACTGAGGGGATCCTGGCAGCCCTGGATACTGGGGGGACCCAGGGGAACCTGGCTGGCCTGGTAACTGAGGGGACTCAGCGAAACCTGGCTGCCCTGGATACTGAGGGGACCCTGGCTGCCCTGGATACTGAGGGGACCCTGGCAGCCCTGGGAACTGAGGGGACTCGGGGGAACCTGGCAGACCTGGATACTGGGGTGACCCTGGGGAACCTGGCTGGCCTGGGAACTGAGGGGACTCAGGGGAACCTGGCTGGCCTGGATACTGGGGTGACCCTGGGGAACCTGGCATCCCTGGAAACTGAGAAGAGCCTGGGGAACCTGGCAGCCCTGGAAATTGAGAGCCTGGGGAACCTGGCAGCCCTGGAAATTGAGAGCCTGGGGAACCTGGCAGTCCTGGAAACTGAGGGGAGCCCGGAAGCTGAGGGGACTCAGGGGAACCTGGCAGGCCTGGGAACCGAGGGGACTCAGGGGAACCTGGCAGGCCTGGGAACTGAGGGGACCCTGGCTGCCCTGGATACTGAGGGGACTCAGGGAAACCTGGCAGCCCTGGTAACTGAGGGGAGCTGGGGGAACCTGGCTGGCCTGGGAACCCAGGGGAACCTGGCTGGCCTGGTAACTGAGGGAACCCGGGGGAACCTGGCAGCCCTGGATACTGGGGGGACCCTGGCTGCCCTGGATACTGAGGGTACTCAGGGAAACCTGGCAGGCCTGGGAACTGAGGGGACTCAGGGGAACCTGGCAGCCCTGGATACTGGGGGGACCCTGGCTGCCCTGGATACTGGGGGGAGCCTGGGGAACCTGCCAACCCTGGTAACTGAGGTGAGCCTGGAAACTGGGGGGACCCGGGGGAACCTGGCTGCCCTGGTAACTGAGGTGAGGCCGGAAGCTGAGGGGACTGAGGGGAAACTGGCTGCCCTGGATACTCGAGGGACCCTGGAAGCTGAGGGGACTGAGGGGAACCTGGCTGCCCTGGATACTGAGGGGAACCTGGCTGCCCTGGATACTGAGGGTACTCAGGGGAACCTGGCAGGCCTGGGAACTGAGGGAACCCTGGCAGACCTGGAAATTGAGGAGAGCCTGGGGAACCTGGCAGTGCTGGATACTGGGGGGACCCTGGAAACTGGGGGGACCCGGGGGAACCTGGCTGGCCTGGGAACTGGGGGGACCCAGGGGAACCTGGAAACTGAGGGGTCCCGGGGGAACCCGGCAGCCCTGGATACTGGGGGGAACCTGGCAGCTCTGGTAACTGAGGTGAGCCTGGGAACTGAGGGGACCCTGAGGAACCTGGCAGACCTGGATATTGGGGGGACCCTGGGGAACCTGGCAGCCCTGGAAATTGAGGAGAGCCTGGGGAACCTGGCAGTCCTGGAAACTGAGGGGAGCCCGGAAACTGGGGGGACCCTGTGGAACCTGGCTGCCCTGGATACTCGAGGGACCCTGGAAGCTGAGGGGACTGAGGGGAACCTGGCTGCCCTGGATACTGAGGTGAACCTGGCTGCCCTGGATACTGAGGGTACTCAGGGGAACCTGGCAGGCCTGGGAACTGAGGGGACCCTGGCAGCCCTGGGAACTGGGGGGAACCTGGCAGCCCTGGGAACTGAGGTGAGCCTGGAAACTGGGGGGAGCCGGGGTAACCTGGCAGCCCTGGATACTGAGGGGACCCTGGCTGCCCTGGATACTGGGGGGACCCTGGAAACTGGGGGGACCCGGGGGAACCTGGCTGGCCTGGATACTGGGGGGACCCGGGGGAGCCCGGCACCCCTGGATACTGGGGGGACCCGGGGGAGCCCGGCAGCCCTGGATACTGGGGGGACCCGGGGGAGCCCGGCAGCCCTGGATACTGGGGGGACCCCGGCAGCCCTGGATACTGGGGGGACCCGGGGGAGCCCGGCAGCCCTGGAAACTGAGGGTAAGGAAGATTGTCTGGTGTCAGGGGATCAGTTGTTGCCGGAGCAGCAGGTGGAGATGGGCAGGATACTGCAAACTGTTGGCCATTCATCAGCAGGACAAGAACATGCACCTGATCCTGTAAACACAAAAGCATTAGTGGAAGACCCAAATATACACCATACACATATTTGTGATCAGAAGTTGGCACTAAACCTCCATCTTGACGCAGGGTTCTTTGTAAGGAGCCCTGATCATCAATCTGCTAGAATGTGATGCCACAGAAAATCCACAAAGTTGTCTGGATGACAGCAGGGGCTCCCATACGTTAGAGACTAAACGAGAAAGAGTTAACCATCAGGTCACTTGGCAAACGGTTGTTGAAACACAGTAGACAAACTCGGATTGGCTTGTTTCAAAACGAGAGCAACTGCTGAAATGTACCTTTTACAGAGAGTGCATCTGCTGCAATGTTACCCATATTCAACACCATGCCGTTTCTGAGGCAGGAGACTGAAGGGCGAGGAGGTGCAAGAGGACAAGACATTGTCATGGATTCCCCCCACAGCTTTAAATGCAGTACATGATCTCCACCCTGTTGGAAGAGTAGACCACTTGGCTCAAATGCAACCAAATAAAAAGAGGGGCGTCTCTAGTCTGCCATTGCTTCATTATGAATTACCCGTTGAGTAACATGGCAGCCTTGGTATGGAGCTACAAAAAGCACATCTCTGCGTGACCTTCTCACAGAGAATCCACACTGAGAAGGCATCCGAGTCACGGGAATGAGAGTCCCGTCACCTGCAGAAAGCAGATCCTCAGATCAAACTACTCGCCGTTTTCACGGGAAATCCACAGAAATGCATCATTGATCTCACCATTGTCAACCAGAAAATGAGGAGTCTTCCCTCCCTTCACCCGCAAGGTCATAGCATCATCAGCGCACTGCACCGAAGGTCCCATGCGTTTTAGTTTAGCATTCATCAACAGGTGCCGAGCTAAAACAGTAGGGAGGAAGTTACTATACTGGAGGAACCGCTAAACACGCGTTGGCCAACTTGAGGGATGTCGTGTATACTCACAAGCCATGCCTGTTGTTTGGTTAGACTCCCGACCGTCTGAATCAAAGGCAAGAGAGCCGTTTCCAGTTACGACGCCAGTCGGAGATCTGGGCTCATTTGCGTCACGAAGGAAGTCTCTTCTAAATTTGGTTTCGAATTCCGTCGGATCGGTCTCTTCATTTGTTAACCTAAATGTGCTCCCATCTCTAATACTTCCATAGGAAACTGCTACAAAACAGGCCAAAGTCCTCAGTACCAAGAAGCAAAACTGAGAATTACACCACACCATGTTGAACAACCTCTCAACGCGGCCCTACCCAACATAACGCAAATACACATTCTACACAGCTTTAAGGTGCTCGCTCAAATTGGACGACCAATCAAATTTGTAAATTTGAGGTGGGCAAGACTTCATTCAAACGCACCTGAAGTGCAATTGGATCACTGTCATGAAGTGACTTTCTCAGTGGTTGTTCAGAGTAGAGGGGTTGGTTCACTTTGATGCTCCCAATTGGCAATGTGTTTCAGTCAATTTAGTGCTGATGAGCTCATGCCAATCTGACTCGGAAATCATATAAATATTACTTTCCAATTATTTTTATTACATCCATTTAGTTATGTCTGTTTTTGAACTTACAGTTTGCTTCTGAAATATTATTAATATGTTATGAAATATATTAATAATTGATTTGAATAATGTCAAGTAATTACCATCCAGACTATGAGAGAGAATTGAAAAGCTGGATCTGTAGCTGGTTTGTCAGCTTTCTTATTTATTTTTTTACAGTCATTCTCCTGAGAGACAGCTGGGACTCCGCCCGACACGTTGGATCTGGGTGGGTCCTCATCTGGGGGCTCCAAGTCAGGGGAGGGGGATGGCTTCTGGTCCCCACCTGCACCCTCAGGAGGTTCTGGTGTCTCCTCCGTAGCATTAAAATGGTGAGGCGTTGTCGTTTCAGAGGCAGTCTAGCGCCTGCCTGTAAAACCACATGTACAATAAAATATGCAGAATGTTTTAAGATATATTGTTGGCCTTTATTAGACAGTTGAGAAAGGAAATGTAGGGGGGGTGACATGCAGAAATGACCGGCGCTGGATTCGAACTGAGGCCGCTGCATCAAGGTCTCAGCTAATGAGCTACGGTGGCACCCACAATAAAATGTCCATTCTTAAAACGTTAACATATTTACAACAAAGACTATCGGTTTTAGTAGCTTGTTCATAAGAATCTATAAGGTTTGAGGAAAAGGCAAGGCTACATTTTAAAGTCTGCACTGCAATCGTGGCAAATGTTTTGTTAGATTATTCTCAAAACCAGAGTAAGGCGCCGACAGAACTGTGGTTTCAGCGTGGCTGCTGAAGGATAGAAAGTGTCAGCCTGGGCTATACAGTAGCACTCTGAAACCCAATAATCCTCTAGAAAGTCACTTCAGAGCGCTGCTTCCTTTGTGAGGGGCAGACAAACGCAAGCACTTTTGGTCTAGAGTGAAAGTCTTACCAACGGACTTGTGAATAAGTATATTAGAGTACACAAATCCATTGGGCAGAACTGCATGTCAAATAACCAACTCGGTAAAGTTTCAAGCATTTAAATCAAACAAGTTAATGATCAAACCATGCCATACAGAAATTCATGTTCACAGCAACAAATTCCAACCCAGTCAGTTTAAAGTTAAGAATTCTTTATTATAAAAGTGCAGAAGTGACATTACACAACTACTCAAAAGAATTGTTAAGAGTCACTTGCTACGAGTCCTCAGCAGGTGGAGGAGGGAGGGCACCCCTACTGGCAGAACCAAACCCAGGAATCCTCCTCTGGTCCTCGACACCAGCAGTGGTGGAAGACTTGGGGGTCCCTGCTGGAGCCTGTGTAACATTCAACTGAAGGGAAGCATCGTCCCGGAACATAATGTTGTACACTGGAGGGACCATCTGCTTAACCCTCTTTGGCTTGCGTTTGTAGTGGGCGGAGTTAACACAGGGAGGCCTCTGGGGATGAGTGGGTCCAGCTATGTTGGCAGGAGTCAGAGACCAGGGGTACTGAGGGGACCTTGGAAAAGAGTGGTAAGGAAGCCCTGGCGTAGCTCTTGTAGTGGCAGTTGCTGGGAGCGGTCTGGGTAATAGAGGGAAGCCCGGGAACCAGGGGTATGGAGGCAGCTCTGCCGAGTCAGAATTGGAAAGGCTTGCAGTGGTTGGGAACGGTCTGGGGAAACCTGGCAGCCCTGGATACGGGGGGGACCCTGGAAACTGAGGGGAGTCTGGAAACTGGGGGGACCCAGGGGAACCTGGATGGCCTGGCAACTGAGGGAACCCGGGAGAACCTGGCAGCCCTGGATACTGGGGGGACCCTGGCTGCCCTGGATACTGAGGGGACTCAGGGAAACCTGGCAGCCCTGGTAACTGAGGGGAGCTGGGGGAACCTGGCTGGCCTGGGAACCCGGGGGAACCTGGCTGGCCTGGTAACCCGGGGGAACCTGGCTGGCCTGGTAACTGAGGGAACCCGGGGGAACCTGGCAGCCCTGGATACTGGGGGGACCCTGGCTGCCCTGGATAATGAGGGGACTCAGGGAAACCTGGCAGCCCTGGTAACTGAGGGGAGCTGGGGGAACCTGGCTGGCCTGGGAACCCGGGGGAACCTGGCTGGCCTGGTAACTGAGGGAACCCGGGGGAACCTGGCAGCCCTGGATACTGGGGGGACCCTGGCTGCCCTGGATACTGAGGGGACTCAGGGAAACCTGGCAGCCCTGGTAACTGAGGGGAGCTGGGGGAACCTGGCTGGCCTGGGAACCCGGGGGAACCTGGCAACTGAGGGAACCCGGGGGAACCTGGCAGCCCTGGATACTGAGGGGACTCAGGGAAACCTGGCAGCCCTGGTAACTGAGGGGAGCTGGGGGAACCTGGCTGGCCTGGGAACCCGGGGGAACCTGGCTGGCCTGGTAACTGAGGGAACCCGGGGGAACCTGGCAGCCCTGGATACTGGGGGGACCCTGGCTGCCCTGGATACTGGGGGGAGCCTGGGGAACCTGGCAACCCTGGTAACTGAGTGGAGCCTGGGAACTGAGGGGATCCTGGCAGCCCTGGATACTGGGGGGACCCAGGGGAACCTGGCTGGCCTGGTAACTGAGGGGACTCAGCGAAACCTGGCTGCCCTGGATACTGAGGGGACCCTGGCTGCCCTGGATACTGAGGGGACCCTGGCAGCCCTGGGAACTGAGGGGACTCGGGGGAACCTGGCAGACCTGGATACTGGGGTGACCCTGGGGAACCTGGCATCCCTGGAAACTGAGAAGAGCCTGGGGAACCTGGCAGCCCTGGAAATTGAGAGCCTGGGGAACCTGGCAGTCCTGGAAACTGAGAGCCTGGGGAACCTGGCAGTCCTGGAAACTGAGGGGAGCCCGGAAGCTGAGGGGACTCAGGGGAACCTGGCAGACCTGGATACTGGGGTGACCCTGGGGAACCTGGCATCCCTGGAAACTGAGAAGAGCCTGGGGAACCTGGCAGCCCTGGAAATTGAGAGCCTGGGGAACCTGGCAGTCCTGGAAACTGAGAGCCTGGGGAACCTGGCAGTCCTGGAAACTGAGGGGAGCCCGGAAGCTGAGGGGACTCAGGGGAACCTGGCAGGCCTGGGAACTGAGGGGACTCAGGGGAACCTGGCAGGCCTGGATATTGAGGGGAGCTGGGGGAACCTGGCTGGCCTGGGAACCCGGGGGAACCTGGCTGGCCTGGTAACTGAGGGAACCCGGGGAAACCTGGCAGCCCTGGAAACTGGGGGGACCCTGGCAGCCCTGGATACTGAGGGGAGCTGGGGGAACCTGGCTGGCCTGGGAACCCAGGGGAACCTGGCTGGCCTGGTAACTGAGGGAACCCGGGGGAACCTGGCAGCCCTGGATACTGAGGGGACTCAGGGAAACCTGGCAGCCCTGGATACTGAGGGGAGCCGGGGGAACCTGGCTGGCCTGGGAACCCGGGGGAACCTGGCTGGCCTGGTAACTGAGGGAACCCGGGGAAACCTGGCTGCCCTGGATACTGGGGGGAGCCTGGGGAACCTGCCAACCCTGGTAACTGAGTGGAGCCTGGGAATTGAGGGGATCCTGGCAGCCCTGGATACTGGGGGGACCCGGGGGAACCTGGCTAACCTGGTAACTGAGGGGACTCAGCGAAACCTGGCTGCCCTGGATACTGAGGGGACCCTTGCTGCCCTGGATACTGAGGGGACCCTGGCAGCCCTGGATACTGGGGGGACCCAGGGGAACCTGGCTGGCCTGGGAACTGAGGGGACTCAGGGGAACCTGGCTGGCCTGGGAACTGAGGGGACTCAGGGGAACCTGGCTGGCCTGGATACTGGGGTGACCCTGGGGAACCTGGCATCCCTGGAAACTGAGAAGAGCCTGGGGAACCTGGCAGCCCTGGAAATTGAGAGCCTGGGGAACCTGGCAGTCCTGGAAACTGAGGGGAGCCCGGAAGCTGAGGGGACTCAGGGGAACCTGGCAGGCCTGGGAACTGAGGGGACTCAGGGGAACCTGGCAGCCCTGGTAACTGAGGGGAGCTGGGGGAACCTGGCTGGCCTGGGAACCCAGGGGAACCTGGCTGGCCTGGTAACTGAGGGAACCCGGGGGAACCTGGCAGCCCTGGATACTGGGGGGACCCTGGCTGCCCTGGATACTGAGGGTACTCAGGGGAACCTGGCAGGCCTGGGAACTGAGGGGACTCAGGGGAACCTGGCAGCCCTGGATACTGGGGGGACCCTGGCTGCCCTGGATACTGGGGGGAGCCTGGGGAACCTGCCAACCCTGGTAACTGAGGTGAGCCTGGAAACTGGGGGGACCCGGGGGAACCTGGCTGCCCTGGATACTCGAGGGACCCTGGAAGCTGAGGGGACTGAGGGGAACCTGGCTGCCCTGGATACTGAGGGGAACCTGGCTGCCCTGGATACTGAGGGTACTCAGGGGAACCTGGCAGGCCTGGGAACTGAGGGAACCCTGGCAGACCTGGAAATTGAGGACCTGGCAGCCCTGGGAACTGGGGGGAACCTGGAAACTGGGGGGACCCGGGGGAAGCTGGCTGGCCTGGTAACTGAGGGAACCCGGGGGAACCTGGCAGCCCTGGATACTGAGGGGACTCAGGGAAACCTGGCAGCCCTGGTAACTGAGGGGAGCTGGGGGAACCTGGCTGGTCTGGGAACCCGGGGGAACCTGGCTGGCCTGGCAACTGAGGGAACCCGGGGGAACCTGGCAGCCCTGGATACTGAGGGGACTCAGGGAAACCTGGCAGCCCTGGTAACTGAGGGGAGCTGGGGGAACCTGGCTGGCCTGGGAACCCGGGGGAACCTGGCTGGCCTGGTAACTGAGGGAACCCGGGGGAACCTGGCAGCCCTGGATACTGGGGGGACCCTGGCTGCCCTGGATACTGGGGGGAGCCTGGGGAACCTGCCAACCCTGGTAACTGAGTGGAGCCTGGGAACTGAGGGGATCCTGGCAGCCCTGGATACTGGGGGGACCCGGGGGAACCTGGCTGGCCTGGTAACTGAGGGGACTCAGCGAAACCTGGCTGCCCTGGATACTGAGGGGACCCTGGCTGCCCTGGATACTGAGGGGACCCTGGCAGCCCTGGATACTGGGGGGACCCGGGGGAACCTGGCTGGCCTGGGAACTGAGGGGACTCAGGGGAACCTGGCTGGCCTGGGAACTGAGGGGACTCAGGGGAACCTGGCTGGCCTGGGAACTGAGGGGACTCATGGGAACCTGGCAGACCTGGATACTGGGGTGACCCTGGGGAACCTGGCATCCCTGGAAACTGAGAAGAGCCTGGGGAACCTGGCAGCCCTGGAAATTGAGAGCCTGGGGAACCTGGCAGCCCTGGAAATTGAGAGCCTGGGGAACCTGGCAGTCCTGGAAACTGAGGGGAGCCCGGAAGCTGAGGGGACTCAGGGGAACCTGGCAGGCCTGGGAACTGAGGGGACTCAGGGGAACCTGGCAGGCCTGGGAACTGAGGGGACTCAGGGGAACCTGGCAGGCCTGGGAACTGAGGGGACTCAGGGGAACCTGGCAGGCCTGGGAACTGAGGGGACTCAGGGGAACCTGGCAGGCCTGGGAACTGAGGGGACTCAGGGGAACCTGGCAGGCCTGGGAACTGGGGGGACCCTGGCTGCCCTGGATACTGAGGGGACTCAGGGAAACCTGGCAGCCCTGGTAACTGAGGGGAGCTGGGGGAACCTGGCTGGCCTGGGAACCCAGGGGAACCTGGCTGGCCTGGTAACTGAGGGAACCCGGGGGAACCTGGCAGCCCTGGATACTGGGGGGACCCTGGCTGCCCTGGATACTGAGGGTACTCAGGGGAACCTGGCAGGCCTGGATACTGGGGGGACCCTGGCTGCCCTGGATACTGGGGGGAGCCTGGGGAACCTGCCAACCCTGGTAACTGAGGTGAGCCTGGAAACTGGGGGGACCCGGGGGAACCTGGCTGTCCTGGTAACTGAGGGGACCCGGGGGAACCTGTTAGCCCTGGTAACTGAGGTGACCCCGGAAGCTGAGGGGACTGAGGGGAACCTGGCTGCCCTGGATACTCGAGGGACCCTGGAAGCTGAGGGGACTGAGGGGAACCTGGCTGCCCTGGATACTGAGGGGAACCTGGCTACCCTGGATACTGAGGGTACTCAGGGGAACCTGGCAGGCCTGGGAACTGAGGGAACCCTGGCAGACCTGGAAATTGAGGACCCGGCAGCCCTGGGAACTGGGGGGAACCTGGAAACTGGGGGGACCCGGGGGAAGCTGGCTGGCCTGGTAACTGAGGGAACCCGTGGTAACCTGGCAGCCCTGGATACTGAGGGGACCCTGGCAGCCCTGGATACTGGGGGGAGCCTGTTAACTGAGGGAACCCGGGGTACTCTGTAAACTGGGGGGTCCCGGGGGAACCCGGCAGCCCTGGGAACTGGGGGGAACCTGCCAGCCCTGGTAACTGAGGTGAGCCTGGAAACTGGGGGGAGCCAGGGTAACCTGGCAGCCCTGGATACTGAGGGGACCCTGGCTGCCCTGGATACTGGGGGGACCCTGGAAACTGGGGGGACCCGGGGGAACCTGGCTGGCCTGGATACTGGGGGGACCCGGGGGAGCCCGGCACCCCTGGATACTGGGGGGACCCCGGCAGCCCTGGATACTGGGGGGACCCGGGGGAGCCCGGCAGCCCTGGAAACTGAGGGTAAGGAAGATTGTCTGGTGTCAGGGGATCAGTTGTTGCCGGAGCAGCAGGTGGAGATGGGCAGGATACTGCAAACTGTTGGCCATTCATCAGCAGGACAAGAACATGCACCTGATCCTGTAAACACAAAAGCATTAGTGGAAGACCCAAATATACACCATACACATATTTGTGATCAGAAGTTGGCACTAAACCTCCATCTTGACGCAGGGTTCTTTGTAAGGAGCCCTGATCATCAATCTGCTAGAATGTGATGCCACAGAAAATCCACAAAGTTGTCTGGATGACAGCAGGGGCTCCCATACGTTAGACTAAACGAGAGAGTTAACCATCAGGTCACTTGGCAAACGGTTGTTGAAACACAGTAGACAAACTCGGATTGGCTTGTTTCAAAACGAGAGCAACTGCTGAAATGTACCTTTTACAGAGAGTGCATCTGCTGCAATGTTACCCATATTCAACACCATGCCGTTTCTGAGGCAGGAGACTGAAGGGCGAGGAGGTGCAAGAGGACAAGACATTGTCATGGATTCCCCCCACAGCTTTAAATGCAGTACATGATCTCCACCCTGTTGGAAGAGTAGACCACTTGGCTCAAATGCAACCAAATAAAAAGAGGGGCGTCTCTAGTCTGCCATTGCTTCATTATGAATTACCCGTTGAGTAACATGGCAGCCTTGGTATGGAGCTACAAAAAGCACATCTCTGCGTGACCTTCTCACAGAGAATCCACACTGAGAAGGCATCCGAGTCACGGGAATGAGAGTCCCGTCACCTGCAGAAAGCAGATCCTCAGATCAAACTACTCGCCGTTTTCACGGGAAATCCACAGAAATGCATCATTGATCTCACCATTGTCAACCAGAAAATGAGGAGTCTTCCCTCCCTTCACCCGCAAGGTCATAGCATCATCAGCGCACTGCACCGAATGTCCCATGCGTTTTAGTTTAGCATTCATCAACAGGTGCCGAGCTAAAACAGTAGGGAGGAAGTTACTATACTGGAGGAACCGCTAAACACGCGTTGGCCAACTTGAGGGATGTCGTGTATACTCACAAGCCATGCCTGTTGTTTGGTTAGACTCCCGACCGTCTGAATCAAAGGCAAGAGAGCCGTTTCCAGTTACGACGCCAGTCGGAGATCTGGGCTCATTTGCGTCACGAAGGAAGTCTCTTCTAAATTTGGTTTCGAATTCCGTCGGATCGGTCTCTTCATTTGTTAACCTAAATGTGCTCCCATCTCTAATACTTCCATAGGAAACTGCTACAAAACAGGCCAAAGTCCTCAGTACCAAGAAGCAAAACTGAGAATTACACCACACCATGTTGAACAACCTCTCAACGCGGCCCTACCCAACATAACGCAAATACACATTCTACACAGCTTTAAGGTGCTCGCTCAAATTGGACGACCAATCAAATTTGTAAATTTGAGGTGGGCAAGACTTCATTCAAACGCACCTGAAGTGCAATTGGATCACTGTCATGAAGTGACTTTCTCAGTGGTTGTTCAGAGTAGAGGGGTTGGTTCACTTTGATGCTCCCAATTGGCAATGTGTTTCAGTCAATTTAGTGCTGATGAGCTCATGCCAATCTGACTCGGAAATCATATAAATATTACTTTCCAATTATTTTTATTACATCCATTTAGTTATGTCTGTTTTTGAACTTACAGTTTGCTTCTGAAATATTATTAATATGTTATGAAATATATTAATAATTGATTTGAATAATGTCAAGTAATTACCATCCAGACTATGAGAGAGAATTGAAAAGCTGGATCTGTAGCTGGTTTGTCAGCTTTCTTATTTATTTTTTTTACAGTCATTCTCCTGAGAGACAGCTGGGACTCCGCCCGACACGTTGGATCTGGGTGGGTCCTCATCTGGGGGCTCCAAGTCAGGGGAGGGGGATGGCTTCTGGTCCCCACCTGCACCCTCAGGAGGTTCTGGTGTCTCCTCCGTAGCATTAAAATGGTGAGGCGTTGTCGTTTCAGAGGCAGTCTAGCGCCTGCCTGTAAAACCACATGTACAATAAAATATGCAGAATGTTTTAAGATATATTGTTGGCCTTTATTAGACAGTTGAGAAAGGAAATGTAGGGGGGGGTGACATGCAGAAATGACCGGCGCTGGATTCGAACTGAGGCCGCTGCATCAAGGTCTCAGCTAATGAGCTACGGTGGCACCCACAATAAAATGTCCATTCTTAAAACGTTAACATATTTACAACAAAGACTATCGGTTTTAGTAGCTTGTTCATAAGAATCTATAAGGTTTGAGGAAAAGGCAAGGCTACATTTTAAAGTCTGCACTGCAATCGTGGCAAATGTTTTGTTAGATTATTCTCAAAACCAGAGTAAGGCGCCGACAGAACTGTGGTTTCAGCGTGGCTGCTGAAGGATAGAAAGTGTCAGCCTGGGCTATACAGTAGCACTCTGAAAGCCAATAATCCTCTAGAAAGTCACTTCAGAGCGCTGCTTCCTTTGTGAGGGGCAGACAAACGCAAGCACTTTTGGTCTAGAGTGAAAGTCTTACCAACGGACTTGTGAATAAGTATATTAGAGTACACAAATCCATTGGGCAGAACTGCATGTCAAATAACCAACTCGGTAAAGTTTCAAGCATTTAAATCAAACAAGTTAATGATCAAACCATGCCATACAGAAATTCATGTTCACAGCAACAAATTCCAACCCAGTCAGTTTAAAGTTAAGAATTCTTTATTATAAAAGTGCAGAAGTGACATTACACAACTACTCAAAAGAATTGTTAAGAGTCACTTGCTACGAGTCCTCAGCAGGTGGAGGAGGGAGGGCACCCCTACTGGCAGAACCAAACCCAGGAATCCTCCTCTGGTCCTCGACACCAGCAGTGGTGGAAGACTTGGGGGTCCCTGCTGGAGCCTGTGTAACATTCAACTGAAGGGAAGCATCGTCCCGGAACATAATGTTGTACACTGGAGGGACCATCTGCTTAACCCTCTTTGGCTTGCGTTTGTAGTGGGCGGAGTTAACACAGGGAGGCCTCTGGGGATGAGTGGGTCCAGCTATGTTGGCAGGAGTCAGAGACCAGGGGTACTGAGGGGACCTTGGAAAAGAGTGGTAAGGAAGCCCTGGCGTAGCTCTTGTAGTGGCAGTTGCTGGGAGCGGTCTGGGTAATAGAGGGAAGCCCGGGAACCAGGGGTATGGAGGCAGCTCTGCCGAGTCAGAATTGGAAAGGCTTGCAGTGGTTGGGAACGGTCTGGGGAAACCTGGCAGCCCTGGATACGGGGGGGACCCTGGAAACTGAGGGGAGTCTGGAAACTGGGGGGACCCAGGGGAACCTGGATGGCCTGGCAACTGAGGGAACCCGGGGGAACCTGGCAGCCCTGGATACTGGGGGGACCCTGGCTGCCCTGGATACTGAGGGGACTCAGGGAAACCTGGCAGCCCTGGTAACTGAGGGGAGCTGGGGGAACCTGGCTGGCCTGGGAACCCGGGGGAACCTGGCAACTGAGGGAACCCGGGGGAACCTGGCAGCCCTGGATACTGAGGGGACTCAGGGAAACCTGGCAGCCCTGGTAACTGAGGGGAGCTGGGGGAACCTGGCTGGCCTGGGAACCCGGGGGAACCTGGCTGGCCTGGTAACTGAGGGAACCCAGGGGAACCTGGCAGCCCTGGTAACTGAGGGGAGCTGGGGGAACCTGGCTGGCCTGGGAACCCGGGGGAACCTGGCAACTGAGGGAACCCGGGGGAACCTGGCAGCCCTGGATACTGAGGGGACTCAGGGAAACCTGGCAGCCCTGGTAACTGAGGGGAGCTGGGGGAACCTGGCTGGCCTGGGAACCCGGGGGAACCTGGCTGGCCTGGTAACTGAGGGAACCCGGGGGAACCTGGCAGCCCTGGATACTGAGGGGACTCAGGGAAACCTGGCAGCCCTGGTAACTGAGGGGAGCTGGGGGAACCTGGCTGGCCTGGGAACCCGGGGGAACCTGGCTGGCCTGGTAACTGAGGGAACCCGGGGGAACCTGGCAGCCCTGGATACTGAGGGTACTCAGGGAAACCTGGCAGCCCTGGTAACTGAGGGGAGCTGGGGGAACCTGGCTGGCCTGGGAACCCGGGGGAACCTGGCTGGCCTGGTAACTGAGGGAACCCGGGGGAACCTGGCAGCCCTGGATACTGGGGGGACCCTGGCTGCCCTGGATACTGGGGGGAGCCTGGGGAACCTGCCAACCCTGGTAACTGAGTGGAGCCTGGGAACTGAGGGTATCCTGGCAGCCCTGGATACTGGGGGGACCCGGGGGAACCTGGCTGGCCTGGTAACTGAGGGGACTCAGCGAAACCTGGCTGCCCTGGATACTGAGGGGACCCTGGCTGCCCTGGATACTGAGGGGACCCTGGCAGCCCTGGATACTGGGGGGACCCGGGGGAACCTGGCTGGCCTGGGAACTGAGGGGACTCAGGGGAACCTGGCTGGCCTGGGAACTGAGGGGACTCAGGGGAACCTGGCTGGCCTGGATACTGGGGTGACCCTGGGGAACCTGGCAGCCCTGGAAATTGAGAGCCTGGGGAACCTGGCAGCCCTGGAAATTGAGAGCCTGGGGAACCTGGCAGTCCTGGAAACTGAGGGGAGCCCGGAAGCTGAGGGGACTCAGGGGAACCTGGCAGGCCTGGGAACCGAGGGGACTCAGGGGAACCTGGCAGGCCTGGGAACTGAGGGGACCCTGGCTGCCCTGGATACTGAGGGGACTCAGGGAAACCTGGCAGCCCTGGTAACTGAGGGGAGCTGGGGGAACCTGGCTGGCCTGGGAACCCGGGGGAACCTGGCAACTGAGGGAACCCGGGGGAACCTGGCAGCCCTGGATACTGAGGGGACTCAGGGAAACCTGGCAGCCCTGGTAACTGAGGGGAGCTGGGGGAACCTGGCTGGCCTGGGAACCCGGGGGAACCTGGCTGGCCTGGTAACTGAGGGAACCCGGGGGAACCTGGCAGCCCTGGATACTGCGGGGACCCTGGCTGCCCTGGATACTGAGGGGACTCAGGGAAACCTGGCAGCCCTGGTAACTGAGGGGAGCTGGGGGAACCTGGCTGGCCTGGGAACCCGGGGGAACCTGGCAACTGAGGGAACCCGGGGGAACCTGGCAGCCCTGGATACTGAGGGGACTCAGGGAAACCTGGCAGCCCTGGTAACTGAGGGGAGCTGGGGGAACCTGGCTGGCCTGGGAACCCGGGGGAACCTGGCTGGCCTGGTAACTGAGGGAACCCGGGGGAACCTGGCAGCCCTGGATACTGAGGGGACTCAGGGAAACCTGGCAGCCCTGGTAACTGAGGGGAGCTGGGGGAACCTGGCTGGCCTGGGAACCCGGGGGAACCTGGCTGGCCTGGTAACTGAGGGAACCCGGGGGAACCTGGCAGCCCTGGATACTGGGGGGACCCTGGCTGCCCTGGATACTGGGGGGAGCCTGGGGAACCTGCCAACCCTGGTAACTGAGTGGAGCCTGGGAACTGAGGGTATCCTGGCAGCCCTGGATACTGGGGGGACCCGGGGGAACCTGGCTGGCCTGGTAACTGAGGGGACTCAGCGAAACCTGGCTGCCCTGGATACTGAGGGGACCCTGGCTGCCCTGGATACTGAGGGGACCCTGGCAGCCCTGGATACTGGGGGGACCCGGGGGAACCTGGCTGGCCTGGGAACTGAGGGGACTCAGGGGAACCTGGCTGGCCTGGGAACTGAGGGGACTCAGGGGAACCTGGCTGGCCTGGATACTGGGGTGACCCTGGGGAACCTGGCATCCCTGGAAACTGAGAAGAGCCTGGGGAACCTGGCAGCCCTGGAAATTGAGAGCCTGGGGAACCTGGCAGCCCTGGAAATTGAGAGCCTGGGGAACCTGGCAGTCCTGGAAACTGAGGGGAGCCCGGAAGCTGAGGGGACTCAGGGGAACCTGGCAGGCCTGGGAACCGAGGGGACTCAGGGGAACCTGGCAGGCCTGGGAACTGAGGGGACCCTGGCTGCCCTGGATACTGAGGGGACTCAGGGAAACCTGGCAGCCCTGGTAACTGAGGGGAGCTGGGGGAACCTGGCTGGCCTGGGAACCCAGGGGAACCTGGCTGGCCTGGTAACTGAGGGAACCCGGGGGAACCTGGCAGCCCTGGATACTGGGGGGACCCTGGCTGCCCTGGATACTGAGGGTACTCAGGGAAACCTGGCAGGCCTGGGAACTGAGGGGACTCAGGGGAACCTGGCAGCCCTGGATACTGGGGGGACCCTGGCTGCCCTGGATACTGGGGGGAGCCTGGGGAACCTGCCAACCCTGGTAACTGAGGTGAGCCTGGAAACTGGGGGGACCCGGGGGAACCTGGCTGCCCTGGTAACTGAGGTGAGGCCGGAAGCTGAGGGGACTGAGGGGAAACTGGCTGCCCTGGATACTCGAGGGACCCTGGAAGCTGAGGGGACTGAGGGGAACCTGGCTGCCCTGGATACTGAGGGGAACCTGGCTGCCCTGGATACTGAGGGTACTCAGGGGAACCTGGCAGGCCTGGGAACTGAGGGAACCCTGGCAGACCTGGAAATTGAGGAGAGCCTGGGGAACCTGGCAGTGCTGGATACTGGGGGGACCCTGGAAACTGGGGGGACCCGGGGGAACCTGGCTGGCCTGGGAACTGGGGGGACCCAGGGGAACCTGGAAACTGAGGGGTCCCGGGGGAACCCGGCAGCCCTGGATACTGGGGGGAACCTGGCAGCTCTGGTAACTGAGGTGAGCCTGGGAACTGAGGGGACCCTGAGGAACCTGGCAGACCTGGATATTGAGGAGAGCCTGGGGAACCTGGCAGTCCTGGAAACTGAGGGGAGCCCGGAAACTGGGGGGACCCTGTGGAACCTGGCTGCCCTGGATACTCGAGGGACCCTGGAAGCTGAGGGGACTGAGGGGAACCTGGCTGCCCTGGATACTGAGGTGAACCTGGCTGCCCTGGATACTGAGGGTACTCAGGGGAACCTGGCAGGCCTGGGAACTGAGGGGACCCTGGCAGCCCTGGGAACTGGGGGGAACCTGGCAGCCCTGGGAACTGAGGTGAGCCTGGAAACTGGGGGGAGCCGGGGTAACCTGGCAGCCCTGGATACTGAGGGGACCCTGGCTGCCCTGGATACTGGGGGGACCCTGGAAACTGGGGGGACCCGGGGGAACCTGGCTGGCCTGGATACTGGGGGGACCCGGGGGAGCCCGGCACCCCTGGATACTGGGGGGACCCGGGGGAGCCCGGCAGCCCTGGATACTGGGGGGACCCGGGGGAGCCCGGCAGCCCTGGATACTGGGGGGACCCCGGCAGCCCTGGATACTGGGGGGACCCGGGGGAGCCCGGCAGCCCTGGAAACTGAGGGTAAGGAAGATTGTCTGGTGTCAGGGGATCAGTTGTTGCCGGAGCAGCAGGTGGAGATGGGCAGGATACTGCAAACTGTTGGCCATTCATCAGCAGGACAAGAACATGCACCTGATCCTGTAAACACAAAAGCATTAGTGGAAGACCCAAATATACACCATACACATATTTGTGATCAGAAGTTGGCACTAAACCTCCATCTTGACGCAGGGTTCTTTGTAAGGAGCCCTGATCATCAATCTGCTAGAATGTGATGCCACAGAAAATCCACAAAGTTGTCTGGATGACAGCAGGGGCTCCCATACGTTAGAGACTAAACGAGAAAGAGTTAACCATCAGGTCACTTGGCAAACGGTTGTTGAAACACAGTAGACAAACTCGGATTGGCTTGTTTCAAAACGAGAGCAACTGCTGAAATGTACCTTTTACAGAGAGTGCATCTGCTGCAATGTTACCCATATTCAACACCATGCCGTTTCTGAGGCAGGAGACTGAAGGGCGAGGAGGTGCAAGAGGACAAGACATTGTCATGGATTCCCCCCACAGCTTTAAATGCAGTACATGATCTCCACCCTGTTGGAAGAGTAGACCACTTGGCTCAAATGCAACCAAATAAAAAGAGGGGCGTCTCTAGTCTGCCATTGCTTCATTATGAATTACCCGTTGAGTAACATGGCAGCCTTGGTATGGAGCTACAAAAAGCACATCTCTGCGTGACCTTCTCACAGAGAATCCACACTGAGAAGGCATCCGAGTCACGGGAATGAGAGTCCCGTCACCTGCAGAAAGCAGATCCTCAGATCAAACTACTCGCCGTTTTCACGGGAAATCCACAGAAATGCATCATTGATCTCACCATTGTCAACCAGAAAATGAGGAGTCTTCCCTCCCTTCACCCGCAAGGTCATAGCATCATCAGCGCACTGCACCGAAGGTCCCATGCGTTTTAGTTTAGCATTCATCAACAGGTGCCGAGCTAAAACAGTAGGGAGGAAGTTACTATACTGGAGGAACCGCTAAACACGCGTTGGCCAACTTGAGGGATGTCGTGTATACTCACAAGCCATGCCTGTTGTTTGGTTAGACTCCCGACCGTCTGAATCAAAGGCAAGAGAGCCGTTTCCAGTTACGACGCCAGTCGGAGATCTGGGCTCATTTGCGTCACGAAGGAAGTCTCTTCTAAATTTGGTTTCGAATTCCGTCGGATCGGTCTCTTCATTTGTTAACCTAAATGTGCTCCCATCTCTAATACTTCCATAGGAAACTGCTACAAAACAGGCCAAAGTCCTCAGTACCAAGAAGCAAAACTGAGAATTACACCACACCATGTTGAACAACCTCTCAACGCGGCCCTACCCAACATAACGCAAATACACATTCTACACAGCTTTAAGGTGCTCGCTCAAATTGGACGACCAATCAAATTTGTAAATTTGAGGTGGGCAAGACTTCATTCAAACGCACCTGAAGTGCAATTGGATCACTGTCATGAAGTGACTTTCTCAGTGGTTGTTCAGAGTAGAGGGGTTGGTTCACTTTGATGCTCCCAATTGGCAATGTGTTTCAGTCAATTTAGTGCTGATGAGCTCATGCCAATCTGACTCGGAAATCATATAAATATTACTTTCCAATTATTTTTATTACATCCATTTAGTTATGTCTGTTTTTGAACTTACAGTTTGCTTCTGAAATATTATTAATATGTTATGAAATATATTAATAATTGATTTGAATAATGTCAAGTAATTACCATCCAGACTATGAGAGAGAATTGAAAAGCTGGATCTGTAGCTGGTTTGTCAGCTTTCTTATTTATTTTTTTACAGTCATTCTCCTGAGAGACAGCTGGGACTCCGCCCGACACGTTGGATCTGGGTGGGTCCTCATCTGGGGGCTCCAAGTCAGGGGAGGGGGATGGCTTCTGGTCCCCACCTGCACCCTCAGGAGGTTCTGGTGTCTCCTCCGTAGCATTAAAATGGTGAGGCGTTGTCGTTTCAGAGGCAGTCTAGCGCCTGCCTGTAAAACCACATGTACAATAAAATATGCAGAATGTTTTAAGATATATTGTTGGCCTTTATTAGACAGTTGAGAAAGGAAATGTAGGGGGGGTGACATGCAGAAATGACCGGCGCTGGATTCGAACTGAGGCCGCTGCATCAAGGTCTCAGCTAATGAGCTACGGTGGCACCCACAATAAAATGTCCATTCTTAAAACGTTAACATATTTACAACAAAGACTATCGGTTTTAGTAGCTTGTTCATAAGAATCTATAAGGTTTGAGGAAAAGGCAAGGCTACATTTTAAAGTCTGCACTGCAATCGTGGCAAATGTTTTGTTAGATTATTCTCAAAACCAGAGTAAGGCGCCGACAGAACTGTGGTTTCAGCGTGGCTGCTGAAGGATAGAAAGTGTCAGCCTGGGCTATACAGTAGCACTCTGAAACCCAATAATCCTCTAGAAAGTCACTTCAGAGCGCTGCTTCCTTTGTGAGGGGCAGACAAACGCAAGCACTTTTGGTCTAGAGTGAAAGTCTTACCAACGGACTTGTGAATAAGTATATTAGAGTACACAAATCCATTGGGCAGAACTGCATGTCAAATAACCAACTCGGTAAAGTTTCAAGCATTTAAATCAAACAAGTTAATGATCAAACCATGCCATACAGAAATTCATGTTCACAGCAACAAATTCCAACCCAGTCAGTTTAAAGTTAAGAATTCTTTATTATAAAAGTGCAGAAGTGACATTACACAACTACTCAAAAGAATTGTTAAGAGTCACTTGCTACGAGTCCTCAGCAGGTGGAGGAGGGAGGGCACCCCTACTGGCAGAACCAAACCCAGGAATCCTCCTCTGGTCCTCGACACCAGCAGTGGTGGAAGACTTGGGGGTCCCTGCTGGAGCCTGTGTAACATTCAACTGAAGGGAAGCATCGTCCCGGAACATAATGTTGTACACTGGAGGGACCATCTGCTTAACCCTCTTTGGCTTGCGTTTGTAGTGGGCGGAGTTAACACAGGGAGGCCTCTGGGGATGAGTGGGTCCAGCTATGTTGGCAGGAGTCAGAGACCAGGGGTACTGAGGGGACCTTGGAAAAGAGTGGTAAGGAAGCCCTGGCGTAGCTCTTGTAGTGGCAGTTGCTGGGAGCGGTCTGGGTAATAGAGGGAAGCCCGGGAACCAGGGGTATGGAGGCAGCTCTGCCGAGTCAGAATTGGAAAGGCTTGCAGTGGTTGGGAACGGTCTGGGGAAACCTGGCAGCCCTGGATACGGGGGGGACCCTGGAAACTGAGGGGAGTCTGGAAACTGGGGGGACCCAGGGGAACCTGGATGGCCTGGCAACTGAGGGAACCCGGGGGAACCTGGCAGCCCTGGATACTGGGGGGACCCTGGCTGCCCTGGATACTGAGGGGACTCAGGGAAACCTGGCAGCCCTGGTAACTGAGGGGAGCTGGGGGAACCTGGCTGGCCTGGGAACCCGGGGGAACCTGGCAACTGAGGGAACCCGGGGGAACCTGGCAGCCCTGGATACTGAGGGGACTCAGGGAAACCTGGCAGCCCTGGTAACTGAGGGGAGCTGGGGGAACCTGGCTGGCCTGGGAACCCGGGGGAACCTGGCTGGCCTGGTAACTGAGGGAATCCGGGGGAACCTGGCAGCCCTGGTAACTGAGGGGAGCTGGGGGAACCTGGCTGGCCTGGGAACCCGGGGGAACCTGGCAACTGAGGGAACCCGGGGGAACCTGGCAGCCCTGGATACTGAGGGGACTCAGGGAAACCTGGCAGCCCTGGTAACTGAGGGGAGCTGGGGGAACCTGGCTGGCCTGGGAACCCGGGGGAACCTGGCTGGCCTGTTAACTGAGGGAACCCGGGGGAACCTGGCAGCCCTGGATACTGAGGGGACTCAGGGAAACCTGGCAGCCCTGGTAACTGAGGGGAGCTGGGGGAACCTGGCTGGCCTGGGAACCCGGGGGAACCTGGCTGGCCTGGTAACTGAGGGAACCCGGGGGAACCTGGCAGCCCTGGATACTGCGGGGACCCTGGCTGCCCTGGATACTGAGGGGACTCAGGGAAACCTGGCAGCCCTGGTAACTGAGGGGAGCTGGGGGAACCTGGCTGGCCTGGGAACCCGGGGGAACCTGGCAACTGAGGGAACCCGGGGGAACCTGGCAGCCCTGGATACTGAGGGGACTCAGGGAAACCTGGCAGCCCTGGTAACTGAGGGGAGCTGGGGGAACCTGGCTGGCCTGGGAACCCGGGGGAACCTGGCTGGCCTGGTAACTGAGGGAACCCGGGGGAACCTGGCAGCCCTGGATACTGAGGGTACTCAGGGAAACCTGGCAGCCCTGGTAACTGAGGGGAGCTGGGGGAACCTGGCTGGCCTGGGAACCCGGGGGAACCTGGCTGGCCTGGTAACTGAGGGAACCCGGGGGAACCTGGCAGCCCTGGATACTGGGGGGACCCTGGCTGCCCTGGATACTGGGGGGAGCCTGGGGAACCTGCCAACCCTGGTAACTGAGTGGAGCCTGGGAACTGAGGGTATCCTGGCAGCCCTGGATACTGGGGGGACCCGGGGGAACCTGGCTGGCCTGGTAACTGAGGGGACTCAGCGAAACCTGGCTGCCCTGGATACTGAGGGGACCCTGGCTGCCCTGGATACTGAGGGGACCCTGGCAGCCCTGGATACCGGGGGCACCCGGGGGAACCTGGCTGGCCTGGGAACTGAGGGGACTCAGGGGAACCTGGCTGGCCTGGGAACTGAGGGGACTCAGGGGAACCTGGCTGGCCTGGATACTGGGGTGACCCTGGGGAACCTGGCAGCCCTGGAAATTGAGAGCCTGGGGAACCTGGCAGCCCTGGAAATTGAGAGCCTGGGGAACCTGGCAGTCCTGGAAACTGAGGGGAGCCCGGAAGCTGAGGGGACTCAGGGGAACCTGGCAGGCCTGGGAACCGAGGGGACTCAGGGGAACCTGGCAGGCCTGGGAACTGAGGGGACCCTGGCTGCCCTGGATACTGAGGGGACTCAGGGAAACCTGGCAGCCCTGGTAACTGAGGGGAGCTGGGGGAACCTGGCTGGCCTGGGAACCCGGGGGAACCTGGCAACTGAGGGAACCCGGGGGAACCTGGCAGCCCTGGATACTGAGGGGACTCAGGGAAACCTGGCAGCCCTGGTAACTGAGGGGAGCTGGGGGAACCTGGCTGGCCTGGGAACCCGGGGGAACCTGGCTGGCCTGGTAACTGAGGGAACCCGGGGGAACCTGGCAGCCCTGGATACTGCGGGGACCCTGGCTGCCCTGGATACTGAGGGGACTCAGGGAAACCTGGCAGCCCTGGTAACTGAGGGGAGCTGGGGGAACCTGGCTGGCCTGGGAACCCGGGGGAACCTGGCAACTGAGGGAACCCGGGGGAACCTGGCAGCCCTGGATACTGAGGGGACTCAGGGAAACCTGGCAGCCCTGGTAACTGAGGGGAGCTGGGGGAACCTGGCTGGCCTGGGAACCCGGGGGAACCTGGCTGGCCTGGTAACTGAGGGAACCCGGGGGAACCTGGCAGCCCTGGATACTGAGGGGACTCAGGGAAACCTGGCAGCCCTGGTAACTGAGGGGAGCTGGGGGAACCTGGCTGGCCTGGGAACCCGGGGGAACCTGGCTGGCCTGGTAACTGAGGGAACCCGGGGGAACCTGGCAGCCCTGGATACTGGGGGGACCCTGGCTGCCCTGGATACTGGGGGGAGCCTGGGGAACCTGCCAACCCTGGTAACTGAGTGGAGCCTGGGAACTGAGGGTATCCTGGCAGCCCTGGATACTGGGGGGACCCGGGGGAACCTGGCTGGCCTGGTAACTGAGGGGACTCAGCGAAACCTGGCTGCCCTGGATACTGAGGGGACCCTGGCTGCCCTGGATACTGAGGGGACCCTGGCAGCCCTGGATACTGGGGGGACCCGGGGGAACCTGGCTGGCCTGGGAACTGAGGGGACTCAGGGGAACCTGGCTGGCCTGGGAACTGAGGGGACTCAGGGGAACCTGGCTGGCCTGGATACTGGGGTGACCCTGGGGAACCTGGCATCCCTGGAAACTGAGAAGAGCCTGGGGAACCTGGCAGCCCTGGAAATTGAGAGCCTGGGGAACCTGGCAGCCCTGGAAATTGAGAGCCTGGGGAACCTGGCAGTCCTGGAAACTGAGGGGAGCCCGGAAGCTGAGGGGACTCAGGGGAACCTGGCAGGCCTGGGAACCGAGGGGACTCAGGGGAACCTGGCAGGCCTGGGAACTGAGGGGACCCTGGCTGCCCTGGATACTGAGGGGACTCAGGGAAACCTGGCAGCCCTGGTAACTGAGGGGAGCTGGGGGAACCTGGCTGGCCTGGGAACCCAGGGGAACCTGGCTGGCCTGGTAACTGAGGGAACCCGGGGGAACCTGGCAGCCCTGGATACTGGGGGGACCCTGGCTGCCCTGGATACTGAGGGTACTCAGGGAAACCTGGCAGGCCTGGGAACTGAGGGGACTCAGGGGAACCTGGCAGCCCTGGATACTGGGGGGACCCTGGCTGCCCTGGATACTGGGGGGAGCCTGGGGAACCTGCCAACCCTGGTAACTGAGGTGAGCCTGGAAACTGGGGGGACCCGGGGGAACCTGGCTGCCCTGGTAACTGAGGTGAGGCCGGAAGCTGAGGGGACTGAGGGGAAACTGGCTGCCCTGGATACTCGAGGGACCCTGGAAGCTGAGGGGACTGAGGGGAACCTGGCTGCCCTGGATACTGAGGGGAACCTGGCTGCCCTGGATACTGAGGGTACTCAGGGGAACCTGGCAGGCCTGGGAACTGAGGGAACCCTGGCAGACCTGGAAATTGAGGAGAGCCTGGGGAACCTGGCAGTGCTGGATACTGGGGGGACCCTGGAAACTGGGGGGACCCGGGGGAACCTGGCTGGCCTGGGAACTGGGGGGACCCAGGGGAACCTGGAAACTGAGGGGTCCCGGGGGAACCCGGCAGCCCTGGATACTGGGGGGAACCTGGCAGCTCTGGTAACTGAGGTGAGCCTGGGAACTGAGGGGACCCTGAGGAACCTGGCAGACCTGGATATTGGGGGGACCCTGGGGAACCTGGCAGCCCTGGAAATTGAGGAGAGCCTGGGGAACCTGGCAGTCCTGGAAACTGAGGGGAGCCCGGAAACTGGGGGGACCCTGTGGAACCTGGCTGCCCTGGATACTCGAGGGACCCTGGAAGCTGAGGGGACTGAGGGGAACCTGGCTGCCCTGGATACTGAGGTGAACCTGGCTGCCCTGGATACTGAGGGTACTCAGGGGAACCTGGCAGGCCTGGGAACTGAGGGGACCCTGGCAGCCCTGGGAACTGGGGGGAACCTGGCAGCCCTGGGAACTGAGGTGAGCCTGGAAACTGGGGGGAGCCGGGGTAACCTGGCAGCCCTGGATACTGAGGGGACCCTGGCTGCCCTGGATACTGGGGGGACCCTGGAAACTGGGGGGACCCGGGGGAACCTGGCTGGCCTGGATACTGGGGGGACCCGGGGGAGCCCGGCACCCCTGGATACTGGGGGGACCCGGGGGAGCCCGGCAGCCCTGGATACTGGGGGGACCCGGGGGAGCCCGGCAGCCCTGGATACTGGGGGGACCCCGGCAGCCCTGGATACTGGGGGGACCCGGGGGAGCCCGGCAGCCCTGGAAACTGAGGGTAAGGAAGATTGTCTGGTGTCAGGGGATCAGTTGTTGCCGGAGCAGCAGGTGGAGATGGGCAGGATACTGCAAACTGTTGGCCATTCATCAGCAGGACAAGAACATGCACCTGATCCTGTAAACACAAAAGCATTAGTGGAAGACCCAAATATACACCATACACATATTTGTGATCAGAAGTTGGCACTAAACCTCCATCTTGACGCAGGGTTCTTTGTAAGGAGCCCTGATCATCAATCTGCTAGAATGTGATGCCACAGAAAATCCACAAAGTTGTCTGGATGACAGCAGGGGCTCCCATACGTTAGAGACTAAACGAGAAAGAGTTAACCATCAGGTCACTTGGCAAACGGTTGTTGAAACACAGTAGACAAACTCGGATTGGCTTGTTTCAAAACGAGAGCAACTGCTGAAATGTACCTTTTACAGAGAGTGCATCTGCTGCAATGTTACCCATATTCAACACCATGCCGTTTCTGAGGCAGGAGACTGAAGGGCGAGGAGGTGCAAGAGGACAAGACATTGTCATGGATTCCCCCCACAGCTTTAAATGCAGTACATGATCTCCACCCTGTTGGAAGAGTAGACCACTTGGCTCAAATGCAACCAAATAAAAAGAGGGGCGTCTCTAGTCTGCCATTGCTTCATTATGAATTACCCGTTGAGTAACATGGCAGCCTTGGTATGGAGCTACAAAAAGCACATCTCTGCGTGACCTTCTCACAGAGAATCCACACTGAGAAGGCATCCGAGTCACGGGAATGAGAGTCCCGTCACCTGCAGAAAGCAGATCCTCAGATCAAACTACTCGCCGTTTTCACGGGAAATCCACAGAAATGCATCATTGATCTCACCATTGTCAACCAGAAAATGAGGAGTCTTCCCTCCCTTCACCCGCAAGGTCATAGCATCATCAGCGCACTGCACCGAAGGTCCCATGCGTTTTAGTTTAGCATTCATCAACAGGTGCCGAGCTAAAACAGTAGGGAGGAAGTTACTATACTGGAGGAACCGCTAAACACGCGTTGGCCAACTTGAGGGATGTCGTGTATACTCACAAGCCATGCCTGTTGTTTGGTTAGACTCCCGACCGTCTGAATCAAAGGCAAGAGAGCCGTTTCCAGTTACGACGCCAGTCGGAGATCTGGGCTCATTTGCGTCACGAAGGAAGTCTCTTCTAAATTTGGTTTCGAATTCCGTCGGATCGGTCTCTTCATTTGTTAACCTAAATGTGCTCCCATCTCTAATACTTCCATAGGAAACTGCTACAAAACAGGCCAAAGTCCTCAGTACCAAGAAGCAAAACTGAGAATTACACCACACCATGTTGAACAACCTCTCAACGCGGCCCTACCCAACATAACGCAAATACACATTCTACACAGCTTTAAGGTGCTCGCTCAAATTGGACGACCAATCAAATTTGTAAATTTGAGGTGGGCAAGACTTCATTCAAACGCACCTGAAGTGCAATTGGATCACTGTCATGAAGTGACTTTCTCAGTGGTTGTTCAGAGTAGAGGGGTTGGTTCACTTTGATGCTCCCAATTGGCAATGTGTTTCAGTCAATTTAGTGCTGATGAGCTCATGCCAATCTGACTCGGAAATCATATAAATATTACTTTCCAATTATTTTTATTACATCCATTTAGTTATGTCTGTTTTTGAACTTACAGTTTGCTTCTGAAATATTATTAATATGTTATGAAATATATTAATAATTGATTTGAATAATGTCAAGTAATTACCATCCAGACTATGAGAGAGAATTGAAAAGCTGGATCTGTAGCTGGTTTGTCAGCTTTCTTATTTATTTTTTTACAGTCATTCTCCTGAGAGACAGCTGGGACTCCGCCCGACACGTTGGATCTGGGTGGGTCCTCATCTGGGGGCTCCAAGTCAGGGGAGGGGGATGGCTTCTGGTCCCCACCTGCACCCTCAGGAGGTTCTGGTGTCTCCTCCGTAGCATTAAAATGGTGAGGCGTTGTCGTTTCAGAGGCAGTCTAGCGCCTGCCTGTAAAACCACATGTACAATAAAATATGCAGAATGTTTTAAGATATATTGTTGGCCTTTATTAGACAGTTGAGAAAGGAAATGTAGGGGGGGTGACATGCAGAAATGACCGGCGCTGGATTCGAACTGAGGCCGCTGCATCAAGGTCTCAGCTAATGAGCTACGGTGGCACCCACAATAAAATGTCCATTCTTAAAACGTTAACATATTTACAACAAAGACTATCGGTTTTAGTAGCTTGTTCATAAGAATCTATAAGGTTTGAGGAAAAGGCAAGGCTACATTTTAAAGTCTGCACTGCAATCGTGGCAAATGTTTTGTTAGATTATTCTCAAAACCAGAGTAAGGCGCCGACAGAACTGTGGTTTCAGCGTGGCTGCTGAAGGATAGAAAGTGTCAGCCTGGGCTATACAGTAGCACTCTGAAACCCAATAATCCTCTAGAAAGTCACTTCAGAGCGCTGCTTCCTTTGTGAGGGGCAGACAAACGCAAGCACTTTTGGTCTAGAGTGAAAGTCTTACCAACGGACTTGTGAATAAGTATATTAGAGTACACAAATCCATTGGGCAGAACTGCATGTCAAATAACCAACTCGGTAAAGTTTCAAGCATTTAAATCAAACAAGTTAATGATCAAACCATGCCATACAGAAATTCATGTTCACA
Source organism: Osmerus eperlanus (assembly GCF_963692335.1). Taxonomy (NCBI): domain Eukaryota; kingdom Metazoa; phylum Chordata; class Actinopteri; order Osmeriformes; family Osmeridae; genus Osmerus; species Osmerus eperlanus. The sequence goes on from NC_085019.1 coordinate 21,802,101, forward strand.
GCAACAAATTCCAACCCAGTCAGTTTAAAGTTAAGAATTCTTTATTATAAAAGTGCAGAAGTGACATTACACAACTACTCAAAAGAATTGTTAAGAGTCACTTGCTACGAGTCCTCAGCAGGTGGAGGAGGGAGGGCACCCCTACTGGCAGAACCAAACCCAGGAATCCTCCTCTGGTCCTCGACACCAGCAGTGGTGGAAGACTTGGGGGTCCCTGCTGGAGCCTGTGTAACATTCAACTGAAGGGAAGCATCGTCCCGGAACATAATGTTGTACACTGGAGGGACCATCTGCTTAACCCTCTTTGGCTTGCGTTTGTAGTGGGCGGAGTTAACACAGGGAGGCCTCTGGGGATGAGTGGGTCCAGCTATGTTGGCAGGAGTCAGAGACCAGGGGTACTGAGGGGACCTTGGAAAAGAGTGGTAAGGAAGCCCTGGCGTAGCTCTTGTAGTGGCAGTTGCTGGGAGCGGTCTGGGTAATAGAGGGAAGCCCGGGAACCAGGGGTATGGAGGCAGCTCTGCCGAGTCAGAATTGGAAAGGCTTGCAGTGGTTGGGAACGGTCTGGGGAAACCTGGCAGCCCTGGATACGGGGGGGACCCTGGAAACTGAGGGGAGTCTGGAAACTGGGGGGACCCAGGGGAACCTGGATGGCCTGGCAACTGAGGGAACCCGGGGGAACCTGGCAGCCCTGGATACTGGGGGGACCCTGGCTGCCCTGGATACTGAGGGGACTCAGGGAAACCTGGCAGCCCTGGTAACTGAGGGGAGCTGGGGGAACCTGGCTGGCCTGGGAACCCGGGGGAACCTGGCAACTGAGGGAACCCGGGGAAACCTGGCAGCCCTGGTAACTGAGGGGAGCTGGGGGAACCTGGCTGGCCTGGTAACCCGGGGGAACCTGGCTGGCCTGGTAACTGAGGGAACCCGGGGGAACCTGGCAGCCCTGGATACTGGGGGGACCCTGGCTGCCCTGGATAATGAGGGGACTCAGGGAAACCTGGCAGCCCTGGTAACTGAGGGGAGCTGGGGGAACCTGGCTGGCCTGGGAACCCGGGGGAACCTGGCTGGCCTGGGAACCCGGGGGAACCTGGCTGGCCTGGTAACTGAGGGAACCCGGGGGAACCTGGCAACTGAGGGAACCCGGGGGAACCTGGCAGCCCTGGATACTGAGGGGACTCAGGGAAACCTGGCAGCCCTGGTAACTGAGGGGAGCTGGGGGAACCTGGCTGGCCTGGGAACCCGGGGGAACCTGGCAACTGAGGGAACCCGGGGGAACCTGGCAGCCCTGGATACTGAGGGGACTCAGGGAAACCTGGCAGCCCTGGTAACTGAGGGGAGCTGGGGGAACCTGGCTGGCCTGGGAACCCGGGGGAACCTGGCTGGCCTGGTAACTGAGGGAACCCGGGGGAACCTGGCAGCCCTGGATACTGGGGGGACCCTGGCTGCCCTGGATACTGGGGGGAGCCTGGGGAACCTGGCAACCCTGGTAACTGAGTGGAGCCTGGGAACTGAGGGGATCCTGGCAGCCCTGGATACTGGGGGGACCCAGGGGAACCTGGCTGGCCTGGTAACTGAGGGGACTCAGCGAAACCTGGCTGCCCTGGATACTGAGGGGACCCTGGCTGCCCTGGATACTGAGGGGACCCTGGCAGCCCTGGGAACTGAGGGGACTCGGGGGAACCTGGCAGACCTGGATACTGGGGTGACCCTGGGGAACCTGGCATCCCTGGAAACTGAGAAGAGCCTGGGGAACCTGGCAGCCCTGGAAATTGAGAGCCTGGGGAACCTGGCAGTCCTGGAAACTGAGAGCCTGGGGAACCTGGCAGTCCTGGAAACTGAGGGGAGCCCGGAAGCTGAGGGGACTCAGGGGAACCTGGCAGGCCTGGGAACTGAGGGGACTCAGGGGAACCTGGCAGGCCTGGATACTGAGGGGAGCTGGGGGAACCTGGCTGGCCTGGGAACCCAGGGGAACCTGGCTGGCCTGGTAACTGAGGGAACCCGGGGGAACCTGGCAGCCCTGGATACTGAGGGGACTCAGGGAAACCTGGCAGCCCTGGATATTGAGGGGAGCTGGGGGAACCTGGCTGGCCTGGGAACCCGGGGGAACCTGGCTGGCCTGGTAACTGAGGGAACCCGGGGAAACCTGGCAGCCCTGGAAACTGGGGGGACCCTGGCAGCCCTGGATACTGAGGGGAGCTGGGGGAACCTGGCTGGCCTGGGAACCCAGGGGAACCTGGCTGGCCTGGTAACTGAGGGAACCCGGGGGAACCTGGCAGCCCTGGATACTGAGGGGACTCAGGGAAACCTGGCAGCCCTGGATACTGAGGGGAGCCGGGGGAACCTGGCTGGCCTGGGAACCCGGGGGAACCTGGCTGGCCTGGTAACTGAGGGAACCCGGGGAAACCTGGCTGCCCTGGATACTGGGGGGAGCCTGGGGAACCTGCCAACCCTGGTAACTGAGTGGAGCCTGGGAATTGAGGGGATCCTGGCAGCCCTGGATACTGGGGGGACCCGGGGGAACCTGGCTGGCCTGGTAACTGAGGGGACTCAGCGAAACCTGGCTGCCCTGGATACTGAGGGGACCCTTGCTGCCCTGGATACTGGGGGGACCCAGGGGAACCTGGCTGGCCTGGGAACTGAGGGGACTCAGGGGAACCTGGCTGGCCTGGGAACTGAGGGGACTCAGGGGAACCTGGCTGGCCTGGATACTGGGGTGACCCTGGGGAACCTGGCATCCCTGGAAACTGAGAAGAGCCTGGGGAACCTGGCAGCCCTGGAAATTGAGAGCCTGGGGAACCTGGCAGTCCTGGAAACTGAGGGGAGCCCGGAAGCTGAGGGGACTCAGGGGAACCTGGCAGGCCTGGGAACTGAGGGGACTCAGGGGAACCTGGCAGGCCTGGGAACTGAGGGGACCCTGGCTGCCCTGGATACTGAGGGGACTCAGAGAAACCTGGCAGCCCTGGTAACTGAGGGGAGCTGGGGGAACCTGGCTGGCCTGGGAACCCAGGGGAACCTGGCTGGCCTGGTAACTGAGGGAACCCGGGGGAACCTGGCAGCCCTGGATACTGGGGGGACCCTGGCTGCCCTGGATACTGAGGGTACTCAGGGGAACCTGGCAGGCCTGGGAACTGAGGGGACTCAGGGGAACCTGGCAGCCCTGGATACTGGGGGGACCCTGGCTGCCCTGGATACTGGGGGGAGCCTGGGGAACCTGCCAACCCTGGTAACTGAGGTGAGCCTGGAAACTGGGGGGACCCGGGGGAACCTGGCTGTCCTGGTAACTGAGGGGACCCGGGGGAACCTGTTAGCCCTGGTAACTGAGGTGACCCCGGAAGCTGAGGGGACTGAGGGGAACCTGGCTGCCCTGGATACTCGAGGGACCCTGGAAGCTGAGGGGACTGAGGGGAACCTGGCTGCCCTGGATACTGAGGGGAACCTGGCTGCCCTGGATACTGAGGGTACTCAGGGGAACCTGGCAGGCCTGGGAACTGAGGGAACCCTGGCAGACCTGGAAATTGAGGACCCGGCAGCCCTGGGAACTGGGGGGAACCTGGAAACTGGGGGGACCCGGGGGAAGCTGGCTGGCCTGGTAACTGAGGGAACCCGGGGGAACCTGGCAGCCCTGGATACTGAGGGGACTCAGGGAAACCTGGCAGCCCTGGTAACTGAGGGGAGCTGGGGGAACCTGGCTGGTCTGGGAACCCGGGGGAACCTGGCTGGCCTGGCAACTGAGGGAACCCGGGGGAACCTGGCAGCCCTGGATACTGAGGGGACTCAGGGAAACCTGGCAGCCCTGGTAACTGAGGGGAGCTGGGGGAACCTGGCTGGCCTGGGAACCCGGGGGAACCTGGCTGGCCTGGTAACTGAGGGAACCCGGGGGAACCTGGCAGCCCTGGATACTGGGGGGACCCTGGCTGCCCTGGATACTGGGGGGAGCCTGGGGAACCTGCCAACCCTGGTAACTGAGTGAAGCCTGGGGACTGAGGGGATCCTGGCAGCCCTGGATACTGGGGGGACCCGGGGGAACCTGGCTGGCCTGGTAACTGAGGGGACTCAGCGAAACCTGGCTGCCCTGGATACTGAGGGGACCCTGGCTGCCCTGGATACTGAGGGGACCCTGGCAGCCCTGGATACTGGGGGGACCCGGGGGAACCTGGCTGGCCTGGGAACTGAGGGGACTCAGGGGAACCTGGCTGGCCTGGGAACTGAGGGGACTCAGGGGAACCTGGCTGGCCTGGGAACTGAGGGGACTCAGGGGAACCTGGCAGACCTGGATACTGGGGTGACCCTGGGGAACCTGGCATCCCTGGAAACTGAGAGCCTGGGGAACCTGGCAGCCCTGGAAATTGAGAGCCTGGGGAACCTGGCAGCCCTGGAAATTGAGAGCCTGGGGAACCTGGCAGTCCTGGAAACTGAGGGGAGCCCGGAAGCTGAGGGGACTCAGGGGAACCTGGCAGGCCTGGGAACTGAGGGGACTCAGGGGAACCTGGCAGGCCTGGGAACTGAGGGGACTCAGGGGAACCTGGCAGGCCTGGGAACTGAGGGGACTCAGGGGAACCTGGCAGGCCTGGGAACTGAGGGGACTCAGGGGAACCTGGCAGGCCTGGGAACTGAGGGGACTCAGGGGAACCTGGCAGGCCTGGGAACTGAGGGGACTCAGGGGAACCTGGCAGGCCTGGGAACTGAGGGGACTCAGGGGAACCTGGCAGGCCTGGGAACTGAGGGGACCCTGGCTGCCCTGGATACTGAGGGGACTCAGGGAAACCTGGCAGCCCTGGTAACTGAGGGGAGCTGGGGGAACCTGGCTGGCCTGGGAACCCAGGGGAACCTGGCTGGCCTGGATACTGGGGGGACCCTGGCTGCCCTGGATACTGAGGGTACTCAGGGGAACCTGGCAGGCCTGGATACTGGGGGGACCCTGGCTGCCCTGGATACTGGGGGGAGCCTGGGGAACCTGCCAACCCTGGTAACTGAGGTGAGCCTGGAAACTGGGGGGACCCGGGGGAACCTGGCTGTCTTGGTAACTGAGGGGACCCGGGGGAACCTGTTAGCCCTGGTAACTGAGGTGACCCCGGAAGCTGAGGGGACTGAGGGGAACCTGGCTGCCCTGGATACTCGAGGGACCCTGGAAGCTGAGGGGACTGAGGGGAACCTGGCTGCCCTGGATACTGAGGGGAACCTGGCTGCCCTGGATACTGAGGGTACTCAGGGGAACCTGGCAGGCCTGGGAACTGAGGGAACCCTGGCAGACCTGGAAATTGAGGACCCGGCAGCCCTGGGAACTGGGGGGAACCTGGAAACTGGGGGGACCCGGGGGAAGCTGGCTGGCCTGGTAACTGAGGGAACCCGTGGTAACCTGGCAGCCCTGGATACTGAGGGGACCCTGGCAGCCCTGGATACTGGGGGGAGCCTGTTAACTGAGGGAACCCGGGGTACTCTGTAAACTGGGGGGTCCCGGGGGAACCCGGCAGCCCTGGGAACTGGGGGGAACCTGGCAGCCCTGGTAACTGAGGTGAGCCTGGAAACTGGGGGGAGCCAGGGTAACCTGGCAGCCCTGGATACTGAGGGGACCCTGGCTGCCCTGGATACTGGGGGGACCCTGGAAACTGGGGGGACCCGGGGGAACCCGGCTGGCCTGGATACTGGGGGGACCCGGGGGAGCCCGGCACCCCTGGATACTGGGGGGACCCGGGGGAGCCCGGCAGCCCTGGATACTGGGGGGACCCCGGCAGCCCTGGATACTGGGGGGACCCGGGGGAGCCCGGCAGCCCTGGAAACTGAGGGTAAGGAAGATTGTCTGGTGTCAGGGGATCAGTTGTTGCCGGAGCAGCAGGTGGAGATGGGCAGGATACTGCAAACTGTTGGCCATTCATCAGCAGGACAAGAACATGCACCTGATCCTGTAAACACAAAAGCATTAGTGGAAGACCCAAATATACACCATACACATATTTGTGATCAGAAGTTGGCACTAAACCTCCATCTTGACGCAGGGTTCTTTGTAAGGAGCCCTGATCATCAATCTGCTAGAATGTGATGCCACAGAAAATCCACAAAGTTGTCTGGATGACAGCAGGGGCTCCCATACGTTAGAGACTAAACGAGAGAGTTAACCATCAGGTCACTTGGCAAACGGTTGTTGAAACACAGTAGACAAACTCGGATTGGCTTGTTTCAAAACGAGAGCAACTGCTGAAATGTACCTTTTACAGAGAGTGCATCTGCTGCAATGTTACCCATATTCAACACCATGCCGTTTCTGAGGCAGGAGACTGAAGGGCGAGGAGGTGCAAGAGGACAAGACATTGTCATGGATTCCCCCCACAGCTTTAAATGCAGTACATGATCTCCACCCTGTTGGAAGAGTAGACCACTTGGCTCAAATGCAACCAAATAAAAAGAGGGGCGTCTCTAGTCTGCCATTGCTTCATTATGAATTACCCGTTGAGTAACATGGCAGCCTTGGTATGGAGCTACAAAAAGCACATCTCTGCGTGACCTTCTCACAGAGAATCCACACTGAGAAGGCATCCGAGTCACGGGAATGAGAGTCCCGTCACCTGCAGAAAGCAGATCCTCAGATCAAACTACTCGCCGTTTTCACGGGAAATCCACAGAAATGCATCATTGATCTCACCATTGTCAACCAGAAAATGAGGAGTCTTCCCTCCCTTCACCCGCAAGGTCATAGCATCATCAGCGCACTGCACCGAAGGTCCCATGCGTTTTAGTTTAGCATTCATCAACAGGTGCCGAGCTAAAACAGTAGGGAGGAAGTTACTATACTGGAGGAACCGCTAAACACGCGTTGGCCAACTTGAGGGATGTCGTGTATACTCACAAGCCATGCCTGTTGTTTGGTTAGACTCCCGACCGTCTGAATCAAAGGCAAGAGAGCCGTTTCCAGTTACGACGCCAGTCGGAGATCTGGGCTCATTTGCGTCACGAAGGAAGTCTCTTCTAAATTTGGTTTCGAATTCCGTCGGATCGGTCTCTTCATTTGTTAACCTAAATGTGCTCCCATCTCTAATACTTCCATAGGAAACTGCTACAAAACAGGCCAAAGTCCTCAGTACCAAGAAGCAAAACTGAGAATTACACCACACCATGTTGAACAACCTCTCAACGCGGCCCTACCCAACATAACGCAAATACACATTCTACACAGCTTTAAGGTGCTCGCTCAAATTGGACGACCAATCAAATTTGTAAATTTGAGGTGGGCAAGACTTCATTCAAACGCACCTGAAGTGCAATTGGATCACTGTCATGAAGTGACTTTCTCAGTGGTTGTTCAGAGTAGAGGGGTTGGTTCACTTTGATGCTCCCAATTGGCAATGTGTTTCAGTCAATTTAGTGCTGATGAGCTCATGCCAATCTGACTCGGAAATCATATAAATATTACTTTCCAATTATTTTTATTACATCCATTTAGTTATGTCTGTTTTTGAACTTACAGTTTGCTTCTGAAATATTATTAATATGTTATGAAATATATTAATAATTGATTTGAATAATGTCAAGTAATTACCATCCAGACTATGAGAGAGAATTGAAAAGCTGGATCTGTAGCTGGTTTGTCAGCTTTCTTATTTATTTTTTTTACAGTCATTCTCCTGAGAGACAGCTGGGACTCCGCCCGACACGTTGGATCTGGGTGGGTCCTCATCTGGGGGCTCCAAGTCAGGGGAGGGGGATGGCTTCTGTTCCCCACCTGCACCCTCAGGAGGTTCTGGTGTCTCCTCCGTAGCATTAAAATGGTGAGGCGTTGTCGTTTCAGAGGCAGTCTAGCGCCTGCCTGTAAAACCACATGTACAATAAAATATGCAGAATGTTTTAAGATATATTGTTGGCCTTTATTAGACAGTTGAGAAAGGAAATGTAGGGGGGGGTGACATGCAGAAATGACCGGCGCTGGATTCGAACTGAGGCCGCTGCATCAAGGTCTCAGCTAATGAGCTACGGTGGCACCCACAATAAAATGTCCATTCTTAAAACGTTAACATATTTACAACAAAGACTATCGGTTTTAGTAGCTTGTTCATAAGAATCTATAAGGTTTGAGGAAAAGGCAAGGCTACATTTTAAAGTCTGCACTGCAATCGTGGCAAATGTTTTGTTAGATTATTCTCAAAACCAGAGTAAGGCGCCGACAGAACTGTGGTTTCAGCGTGGCTGCTGAAGGATAGAAAGTGTCAGCCTGGGCTATACAGTAGCACTCTGAAACCCAATAATCCTCTAGAAAGTCACTTCAGAGCGCTGCTTCCTTTGTGAGGGGCAGACAAACGCAAGCACTTTTGGTCTAGAGTGAAAGTCTTACCAACGGACTTGTGAATAAGTATATTAGAGTACACAAATCCATTGGGCAGAACTGCATGTCAAATAACCAACTCGGTAAAGTTTCAAGCATTTAAATCAAACAAGTTAATGATCAAACCATGCCATACAGAAATTCATGTTCACAGCAACAAATTCCAACCCAGTCAGTTTAAAGTTAAGAATTCTTTATTATAAAAGTGCAGAAGTGACATTACACAACTACTCAAAAGAATTGTTAAGAGTCACTTGCTACGAGTCCTCAGCAGGTGGAGGAGGGAGGGCACCCCTACTGGCAGAACCAAACCCAGGAATCCTCCTCTGGTCCTCGACACCAGCAGTGGTGGAAGACTTGGGGGTCCCTGCTGGAGCCTGTGTAACATTCAACTGAAGGGAAGCATCGTCCCGGAACATAATGTTGTACACTGGAGGGACCATCTGCTTAACCCTCTTTGGCTTGCGTTTGTAGTGGGCGGAGTTAACACAGGGAGGCCTCTGGGGATGAGTGGGTCCAGCTATGTTGGCAGGAGTCAGAGACCAGGGGTACTGAGGGGACCTTGGAAAAGAGTGGTAAGGAAGCCCTGGCGTAGCTCTTGTAGTGGCAGTTGCTGGGAGCGGTCTGGGTAATAGAGGGAAGCCCGGGAACCAGGGGTATGGAGGCAGCTCTGCCGAGTCAGAATTGGAAAGGCTTGCAGTGGTTGGGAACGGTCTGGGGAAACCTGGCAGCCCTGGATACGGGGGGGACCCTGGAAACTGAGGGGAGTCTGGAAACTGGGGGGACCCAGGGGAACCTGGATGGCCTGGCAACTGAGGGAACCCGGGGGAACCTGGCAGCCCTGGATACTGGGGGGACCCTGGCTGCCCTGGATACTGAGGGGACTCAGGGAAACCTGGCAGCCCTGGTAACTGAGGGGAGCTGGGGGAACCTGGCTGGCCTGGGAACCCGGGGGAACCTGGCAACTGAGGGAACCCGGGGGAACCTGGCAGCCCTGGATACTGAGGGGACTCAGGGAAACCTGGCAGCCCTGGTAACTGAGGGGAGCTGGGGGAACCTGGCTGGCCTGGGAACCCGGGGGAACCTGGCTGGCCTGGTAACTGAGGGAACCCGGGGGAACCTGGCAGCCCTGGATACTGGGGGGACCCTGGCTGCCCTGGATACTGAGGGGACTCAGGGAAACCTGGCAGCCCTGGTAACTGAGGGGAGCTGGGGGAACCTGGCTGGCCTGGGAACCCGGGGGAACCTGGCAACTGAGGGAACCCGGGGGAACCTGGCAGCCCTGGATACTGAGGGGACTCAGGGAAACCTGGCAGCCCTGGTAACTGAGGGGAGCTGGGGGAACCTGGCTGGCCTGGGAACCCGGGGGAACCTGGCTGGCCTGGTAACTGAGGGAACCCGGGGGAACCTGGCAGCCCTGGATACTGAGGGGACTCAGGGAAACCTGGCAGCCCTGGTAACTGAGGGGAGCTGGGGGAACCTGGCTGGCCTGGGAACCCGGGGGAACCTGGCTGGCCTGGTAACTGAGGGAACCCGGGGGAACCTGGCAGCCCTGGATACTGCGGGGACCCTGGCTGCCCTGGATACTGAGGGGACTCAGGGAAACCTGGCAGCCCTGGTAACTGAGGGGAGCTGGGGGAACCTGGCTGGCCTGGGAACCCGGGGGAACCTGGCAACTGAGGGAACCCGGGGGAACCTGGCAGCCCTGGATACTGAGGGGACTCAGGGAAACCTGGCAGCCCTGGTAACTGAGGGGAGCTGGGGGAACCTGGCTGGCCTGGGAACCCGGGGGAACCTGTCTGGCCTGGTAACTGAGGGAACCTGGGGGAACCTGGCAGCCCTGGATACTGAGGGGACTCAGGGAAACCTGGCAGCCCTGGTAACTGAGGGGAGCTGGGGGAACCTGGCTGGCCTGGGAACCCGGGGGAACCTGGCTGGCCTGGTAACTGAGGGAACCCGGGGGAACCTGGCAGCCCTGGATACTGGGGGGACCCTGGCTGCCCTGGATACTGGGGGGAGCCTGGGGAACCTGCCAACCCTGGTAACTGAGTGGAGCCTGGGAACTGAGGGTATCCTGGCAGCCCTGGATACTGGGGGGACCCGGGGGAACCTGGCTGGCCTGGTAACTGAGGGGACTCAGCGAAACCTGGCTGCCCTGGATACTGAGGGGACCCTGGCTGCCCTGGATACTGAGGGGACCCTGGCAGCCCTGGATACTGGGGGGACCCGGGGGAACCTGGCTGGCCTGGGAACTGAGGGGACTCAGGGGAACCTGGCTGGCCTGGGAACTGAGGGGACTCAGGGGAACCTGGCTGGCCTGGGAACTGAGGGGACTCAGGGGAACCTGGCTGGCCTGGATACTGGGGTGACCCTGGGGAACCTGGCAGCCCTGGAAATTGAGAGCCTGGGGAACCTGGCAGCCCTGGAAATTGAGAGCCTGGGGAACCTGGCAGTCCTGGAAACTGAGGGGAGCCCGGAAGCTGAGGGGACTCAGGGGAACCTGGCAGGCCTGGGAACCGAGGGGACTCAGGGGAACCTGGCAGGCCTGGGAACCGAGGGGACTCAGGGGAACCTGGCAGGCCTGGGAACTGAGGGAACCCGGGGGAACCTGGCAGCCCTGGATACTGCGGGGACCCTGGCTGCCCTGGATACTGGGGGGACCCGGGGGAACCTGGCTGGCCTGGGAACTGAGGGGACTCAGGGGAACCTGGCTGGCCTGGGAACTGAGGGGACTCAGGGGAACCTGGCTGGCCTGGATACTGGGGTGACCCTGGGGAACCTGGCATCCCTGGAAACTGAGAAGAGCCTGGGGAACCTGGCAGCCCTGGAAATTGAGAGCCTGGGGAACCTGGCAGCCCTGGAAATTGAGAGCCTGGGGAACCTGGCAGTCCTGGAAACTGAGGGGAGCCCGGAAGCTGAGGGGACTCAGGGGAACCTGGCAGGCCTGGGAACCGAGGGGACTCAGGGGAACCTGGCAGGCCTGGGAACTGAGGGGACCCTGGCTGCCCTGGATACTGAGGGGACTCAGGGAAACCTGGCAGCCCTGGTAACTGAGGGGAGCTGGGGGAACCTGGCTGGCCTGGGAACCCAGGGGAACCTGGCTGGCCTGGTAACTGAGGGAACCCGGGGGAACCTGGCAGCCCTGGATACTGGGGGGACCCTGGCTGCCCTGGATACTGAGGGTACTCAGGGGAACCTGGCAGGCCTGGGAACTGAGGGGACTCAGGGGAACCTGGCAGCCCTGGATACTGGGGGGACCCTGGCTGCCCTGGATACTGGGGGGAGCCTGGGGAACCTGCCAACCCTGGTAACTGAGGTGAGCCTGGAAACTGGGGGGACCCGGGGGAACCTGGCTGCCCTGGTAACTGAGGTGAGGCCGGAAGCTGAGGGGACTGAGGGGAACCTGGCTGCCCTGGATACTCGAGGGACCCTGGAAGCTGAGGGGACTGAGGGGAACCTGGCTGCCCTGGATACTGAGGGGAACCTGGCTGCCCTGGATACTGAGGGTACTCAGGGGAACCTGGCAGGCCTGGGAACTGAGGGAACCCTGGCAGACCTGGAAATTGAGGAGAGCCTGGGGAACCTGGCAGTGCTGGATACTGGGGGGACCCTGGAAACTGGGGGGACCCGGGGGAACCTGGCTGGCCTGGGAACTGGGGGGACCCAGGGGAACCTGGAAACTGAGGGGTCCCGGGGGAACCCGGCAGCCCTGGATACTGGGGGGAACCTGGCAGCTCTGGTAACTGAGGTGAGCCTGGGAACTGAGGGGACCCTGAGGAACCTGGCAGACCTGGATATTGGGGGGACCCTGGGGAACCTGGCAGCCCTGGAAATTGAGGAGAGCCTGGGGAACCTGGCAGTCCTGGAAACTGAGGGGAGCCCGGAAACTGGGGGGACCCTGTGGAACCTGGCTGCCCTGGATACTCGAGGGACCCTGGAAGCTGAGGGGACTGAGGGGAACCTGGCTGCCCTGGATACTGAGGTGAACCTGGCTGCCCTGGATACTGAGGGTACTCAGGGGAACCTGGCAGGCCTGGGAACTGAGGGGACCCTGGCAGCCCTGGGAACTGGGGGGAACCTGGCAGCCCTGGTAACTGAGGTGAGCCTGGAAACTGGGGGGAGCCGGGGTAACCTGGCAGCCCTGGATACTGAGGGGACCCTGGCTGCCCTGGATACTGGGGGGACCCTGGAAACTGGGGGGACCCGGGGGAACCTGGCTGGCCTGGATACTGGGGGGACCCGGGGGAGCCCGGCACCCCTGGATACTGGGGGGACCCGGGGGAGCCCGGCAGCCCTGGATACTGGGGGGACCCGGGGGAGCCCGGCAGCCCTGGATACTGGGGGGACCCCGGCAGCCCTGGATACTGGGGGGACCCGGGGGAGCCCGGCAGCCCTGGAAACTGAGGGTAAGGAAGATTGTCTGGTGTCAGGGGATCAGTTGTTGCCGGAGCAGCAGGTGGAGATGGGCAGGATACTGCAAACTGTTGGCCATTCATCAGCAGGACAAGAACATGCACCTGATCCTGTAAACACAAAAGCATTAGTGGAAGACCCAAATATACACCATACACATATTTGTGATCAGAAGTTGGCACTAAACCTCCATCTTGACGCAGGGTTCTTTGTAAGGAGCCCTGATCATCAATCTGCTAGAATGTGATGCCACAGAAAATCCACAAAGTTGTCTGGATGACAGCAGGGGCTCCCATACGTTAGAGACTAAACGAGAGAGTTAACCATCAGGTCACTTGGCAAACGGTTGTTGAAACACAGTAGACAAACTCGGATTGGCTTGTTTCAAAACGAGAGCAACTGCTGAAATGTACCTTTTACAGAGAGTGCATCTGCTGCAATGTTACCCATATTCAACACCATGCCGTTTCTGAGGCAGGAGACTGAAGGGCGAGGAGGTGCAAGAGGACAAGACATTGTCATGGATTCCCCCCACAGCTTTAAATGCAGTACATGATCTCCACCCTGTTGGAAGAGTAGACCACTTGGCTCAAATGCAACCAAATAAAAAGAGGGGCGTCTCTAGTCTGCCATTGCTTCATTATGAATTACCCGTTGAGTAACATGGCAGCCTTGGTATGGAGCTACAAAAAGCACATCTCTGCGTGACCTTCTCACAGAGAATCCACACTGAGAAGGCATCCGAGTCACGGGAATGAGAGTCCCGTCACCTGCAGAAAGCAGATCCTCAGATCAAACTACTCGCCGTTTTCACGGGAAATCCACAGAAATGCATCATTGATCTCACCATTGTCAACCAGAAAATGAGGAGTCTTCCCTCCCTTCACCCGCAAGGTCATAGCATCATCAGCGCACTGCACCGAAGGTCCCATGCGTTTTAGTTTAGCATTCATCAACAGGTGCCGAGCTAAAACAGTAGGGAGGAAGTTACTATACTGGAGGAACCGCTAAACACGCGTTGGCCAACTTGAGGGATGTCGTGTATACTCACAAGCCATGCCTGTTGTTTGGTTAGACTCCCGACCGTCTGAATCAAAGGCAAGAGAGCCGTTTCCAGTTACGACGCCAGTCGGAGATCTGGGCTCATTTGCGTCACGAAGGAAGTCTCTTCTAAATTTGGTTTCGAATTCCGTCGGATCGGTCTCTTCATTTGTTAACCTAAATGTGCTCCCATCTCTAATACTTCCATAGGAAACTGCTACAAAACAGGCCAAAGTCCTCAGTACCAAGAAGCAAAACTGAGAATTACACCACACCATGTTGAACAACCTCTCAACGCGGCCCTACCCAACATAACGCAAATACACATTCTACACAGCTTTAAGGTGCTCGCTCAAATTGGACGACCAATCAAATTTGAGGTGGGCAAGACTTCATTCAAACGCACCTGAAGTGCAATTGGATCACTGTCATGAAGTGACTTTCTCAGTGGTTGTTCAGAGTAGAGGGGTTGCTTCACTTTGATGCTCCCAATTGGCAATGTGACAGTGGGAATTGGCGACACAGATGACCGTACTGTAGTCAAACTGCAGAAAGTAAATGTGGGAAGAACGATTGCTCATAATATTTATATGTTTTGTTTTCATCACACACATTTTTTTCACTCCATATCATCATTATCATGAAGATTAAATCCAGCAGTGTTATTTGCGCTTGTACTGAGTGATAATTGTTCCACAAACACCTTGTAAAATCCAACTCAAATCTTAACTCAAAATTCAGCGCTGTCTCAACATCTCGTCCACTATGGGTGCAGGATGAGGAGATGCCCTGACTGCATGGAATACAGGATAACATCATATATCCTACCTATAGATAACTGCAGAACACAGTGTAACCAAATATATTTCTTTAATAATGTGCATATATCATATGTCAAAAACTGGAAATACAGTTAAGCTTCGGCGCAATCGCTACACTCTACGTCCTCGTTATCAGTCCAAACGTTAACTGTTCATAACAAAACGCTTTTGTTTTCAAGTTGTATCTCGACTCGGGGTATCACTGGCACAGTTGATGGCAGCAGCAATATGCTGCAACTCGCACAGTTTTTATTGGTGGTCCACCGGCCACCAAATAATGTGGTTTTCGAGCCTCCACCTCGCCTAGAAGTAACAGTGTCTGAGAAGATACTTTCTCGTGCGCACCAGAAAGTTTCTTGTGCGCACCAGAAAGTTTCTCGTGCGCACCAGAAAGTATCTCGTGCGCACCAGATTTTTTTTCTTCCCTATGTCCCTTTAGGGGCTCCGTAGAACTTAGACCGTTATAACCCAAAAAAAACAAGAATTGGTTTGAAAAAGCTGAATTTTCAATGCAGACCACTGTTAGCCCTATTCCAATCCTAACTGTAACCACACACTTATGCCCCCCCAATTCCCTCCATCATTTCATTTGTAAACCACCATATTGATTACCATAACTAAATGCACTCTAAATTACACAGGCTTTGAGCTTATTAATAAGTGATGATGTCTTCAATTATCGTTATTGTGTTGTAGTAGGCAAGAATATGGTAGACCAAGTGGACTCTTCATTTCACTGTATTAATAAATAAAGCACTCTGTGGCTTTTTTTCATAGTCGTTACCCAGGGTCCCAGTAGAAGCACAAACATGACTAATTAGCAGTGATACAAATGAGACTCTGCAACATCGCGTGGACATCGGGGACAGTGCCTCTGGACTGGCAGACCGGGGTGGTGGTTCCCCTCTTTAAAAAGGGGGACCGGAGGGTGTGCTCCAACTTTAGGGGGATCACACTCCTCAGCCTCCCTGGGAAAGTCTATTCAGGGGTTCTGGAGAGGAGGGTCCGTCGGATTGTCGAACCTCGGATTCAGGAGGAGCAATGTGGTTTTCGTCCTGGCTGTGGAACTGTGGACCAGCTCTACACCCTCGGCAGGGTCCTGGAGGGTGCATGGGAGTTCGCCCAACCAGTCTACACATGTTTTGTGGATTTGGAAAAGGCGTTCGACCGTGTCCCTCGGGGGCTCATGTGGGGGGTGCTCCGGGAGTACGGGGTACCAGATTCCCAGATCGGGGCTGTCCGGTCCCTGTACGACCGGTGCCAGAGTTTGGTCCGCATTGCCGGCAGTAAGTCGAACTTGTTCCCGGTGAGGGTTGGACTCCGCCAGGGCTGCCCTTTGTCACCGATTCTGTTCATAACTTATATGGACATAATTTCTAGGCGCAGCCAGGGCGTTGAGGGGTTCCGGTTTGGTGACCTCAGGATCGGGTCGCTGCTTTTTGCGGATGATGTGGTCTTGATGGCTTCATCGGGCCGTGACCTTCAGCTCTCACTGGAGCGGTTCGCAACCGAATGCGAAGCGGCTGGGATGGGAATCAGCACCTCCAAATCTGAGGCCATGGTTATCGGCCGGAAAAGGGTGGAGTGCAATCTCCGGGTCGAGGAGGAGATCTTGACCCAAGCGGAGGAGTTCAAGTATCTCGGGGTCTTGTTCACAAGGGAAGAATGGAGCGCAAGATCGACAGGCGGATCGGTGCGGCGTCCGCAGTGATGCGGGCTCTGCATCGGTCCGTCGTGGTGAAGAAGGAGCTGAGTCGAAAGGCGAAGCTCTCTATTTACCAGTCGATCTACGTTCCTACCCTCACTTATGGTCACGAACTGTGGGTAGTGACGAAAGAACGAGATCGCGAATACAAGCGGCCGAAATGAGTTTTCTCCGCAGGGTGTCCGGGCTCTCCCTTAGAGATGAGAAGCTCGGTCATCCGGAAGGGGCACAGAGTAGAACCGCTGCTCCTCCGCGTCGAGAGGGGCTAGTCGAGGTGGCTCGGGCATCTGATAAGGATGCCTCCTGGACGCCTACCTGGTGAGGTGTTCTGGGAACGCCCACGTGAACGTTCACGTCCCACTGGGAAGAGGCCCTGGGGAAGACCCAGGACACGCTGGAGGGACTATGTCTCTCGGCGGGAACGCCTCGGGGTCCCCCAGGAAGAGCTGGTGGAAGTGGCCGGGGAGAGGGAAGTCTGGGCCTCCCTGGTTAGGTTGCTGCACCCGCTACCCGACCCCCGGAAAAGCGGCAGATGATGGATGGATGGACAAATGAGTTTAGAAAAAATATAAATGGAAAAAATGTAATATAGACCTGTGTCCAGTTTACAGTGTTTATTCCCCAGTCCAGCTGAGAGGAGCTGTGTTCCTGAATCCTGCAGGTCATTGTTACTTAGATCCAGCATTCTCAATTGGGAGGATTTGGAGTTGAGTGCTACAGACAGATTAGCACAACTTTCCTCTGTGACCAAACAGCCTGACAGTCTGTAGAAAGATAAACATTATTTTGGACATTCATTCAATAATCGTATTATCGTATTAGATTATCAACTGTCTTTGTATACAGCTTTGTTTCATAGTTTTGTACAATATGGAAGTCCAGGGAGTTAAAAAGGATGTTAGGAGTTTTCTGGACACCATCTGTCTGGATTTGTCTCTTGTATGTGAATCAGAATCAGAATCAGAAAGTTTGCACAGACAAGGAATTTTCTTTGGCAGGAAGGTGCAAACATTAAACATATAGGAATCTAAAATTTAAATATGAGGACTAACTATACTAAGGGTACATAACTAGCAATACTAAGTGAAATGAGCTAAAAAAAATTAACTATACAATAAAATATAAAATAAAATATAAGTTGCAGTAATTTACAATATAAAAATACAAATATTACAAAAAATACAAATGGTATAAGATTGTATTGTGCAGTGCAAAAACCAGTGTGACGTGATGGGTCAGACATATTGTTTTAGGTTTCAATGTTCATTACATATGCCAACCATTAATAATTGTAATATATACAGTACTGTGCAGAAGTCTTAGATTATTTACATGAATATATATTTTAGGCAGTATAAAGAAGCAATTTTTTCAAGAAAATTGTTTTGTGTTGTAAATTATTTCTTAAATAATTTTAGCTTTACTTTAAAAATATTCTAAATAACATATATTTTTTATAATCATAATAATGAGAAGGATTAGTATTTAGCAAGACCCTTTTTTTTGCTGTGTGTCAGCCAGAAAGCTCAGCCAGACACAATGTTACACATGTAAATTGACTTTCAAGAATATAATTGATTACTAATACAAATCCATGTTACTCTCCTCAGTGACTCCAATACACAGTTAGCATCTTTGGTAACACTTTATAATAAGTCAACGCTTTTTGGCATTTACTAAGTGTTAACTAATAGTTAGTTAATTCTTTATAAAACATTTTGAAACATTAACAATACATTATTAAATAGTTAATAATATTATTATTAAACACTATGTTGATCATTAATAAACACTGTTAAATATTATAGATTTTATTCATAATACAATTCATAAGGTGTTTGATAACTGCATTATCATACTTTATAGACAGCTTGTTAATATATTTGCAAACCAGTAGTTTAAAAGGTGTTAGTGGTACATGAGCTGGTATAGAAAGCATTAGCAAATGGTGAACAAACCATTTACATTACCTTTACAAAGCATGAGTAAATAACTAACAACATATTTACTTGTGTCTTTAATTAATGTACGCCAAGTCGAATACATTATGTACACCAATACTTAGCAGATATCTTAACAACTATTTTATAAAGACTTACTAATGATGCAACTTCTGATTAGTAATGCAAGTTATAAAGCATTTACTAACTGTTAGTTAAGGCTGTTGCGTGACCTAATCTAAAGTGTGAACTATCTATGCCTTATTAAACATTTATAAGTTATTTATTAAGGTATTCTTGTCCATTCTTGAACCTCACATTCACAAAGGCTGAACATACGTTTCTCAAAAGGAAACAGACACAACACAATGTGATACACAAAATGACTATTTTATTGAAGTAATGACAGGCATGTGTCTTACTAACTACTTAGCTCTAACGCTACTAGCCGAGAGTGACAGCGGTCGATACGTTAAAACCTCAGTTTGATATTTCCCGGCATGACCGAACGGTCGAGGTTAGTAAGTTGTTTATTATATGGCATTTTTAGCTCTTTTAATTTAAAACATGTCGTTTTGTCCAGCTCTACTCAAGTCTTCTCACGGTGTGTTTCAGGAGTTAGCACCTAGCAACCAATCTGAAATATGAGCAACCAAACCTAGCAATCTGCCTAGCGCTTGTCGTTTATCTCTCTGTGTTCACACTTTTCTGCTCTTTTAGAAAGTTAAGAATTTCCTCGTCGCTGTTGATGTCTTCACTGTCATCTGGTTAGTAAAACTCTTCGATCTCGCTCATTTTGAAGATGACATCAGCGGAGGGCAATAAGAACACGTATCAGACCGCAGATGAGGTCAATACGCGCATAGATATATATAAAGACTTAATACGCGGCTGGCATGACTACCCATTAGCCAATCAGAACGCTCGTACTGTTGTTGCAATTGAACCAATATGCTATTGTTGTAGTATATAAGAAACCAAATGTTTACTCTTCGACAGGTCAGCAAACGCTTTGTCGCCTCAATTTGTTAAAACGATTTGAACGTTTTAACAAATCTCTGCTTTCAAAGGCGTTTGCAGACCTGTTGAGGAGTAGCTAAACATTTCCAGTTTATTACAGCCATTTTTTGAAAATAAAATACAGCTTTGGGTAACCAACTTTTATACCAATTCTACTGTATTGCTTCTTAATGGAAATAAAATACTATTTTATTACCCAGGTAAATAAATTAACAGCTATTTCTTCTAAAAAAACAAAAACACAACATCTATAGGCCTATAGTCTTTCTATAAATGCTTAATAAGGCATAAATAGTTCACACTTTAGATTAGGTCACGCAAAAGCCTTAACTAACAGTTAGTAAATGCTTTATAACTTGCATTACTAATCAGAAGTTGCATCATTAGTAAGTCTTTATAAAATAGTTGTTAAGATATCTGCAAAGCATAGTGTACATCCTGTATTTGACTTGGCATACATTAATTAAAGACATAAGTAAATATGTTGTTAGTTATTTACTCATGCTTTATATAGGTAATGTAAATGGTTTGTTCACCATTTGCTAATGCTTTCTATACCAGCTCATGTACCATTAACACCTTTTAAACTACTGGTTTGCAACTATATTAACAAGCTGTCTATAAAGTATGATAATGCAGTTATCAAACACCTTATGAATTGTATTATGAATAAAATACATAATTTTTAACAGTGTTTATTAATGATCAACATAGTGTTTAATAATAAGCTTATTAACTATTTAATAATGTATTGTTAATGTTTCAAAATGTTTTATAAAGGATTAACTAACTATTAGTTAACACTTTGTAAATGCCAAAAAGCGTTGACTTATTATAAAGTGTTACCGGATCTTTCAGTATATCTGAGAGCATCTTCACACCTGAGTTCCTCAGGTCATTGTTACTCAGGTCAAGCACTTTCAGTTGGGTGGAGTTTGAGGTGAGAGATAAGGTCAGATAACTACAGCCTTTCCCTGTCAAAAGGATAGTCATTATTTTCCAAAATGACTACCCTCTGGTGGTAAGTAAATGTAAAACACATGGCATTGATTCACTAATGAATAAATAAAACCACTAAATAACAAATAATTACACAAATAAAGCTCTTTTGTGGGTGTAAGGAGCAGTAGTGTTGCAATGAACTTGATGGACACATGAATATCATGGACACACAATGAACTTGATGGACACATGAATTCATGGACACACAATGAACTTGATGGACACATGAATATCATGGACACACAATGGAAAGTTGCATTTCATTCTTGCTAGACAGTTTAAACGTAATTTAACAATGTTCCTATTTTATTTTTACCAAGCATGCAAATACAGTGTGAATTGAAACTCAATTTACACTCACACAGTCCACTTCAACTGTGTTGAAGTGGACTATAGACCTTAGTGTCTCCAGTTGACAGTGGGGATTTCCCAGTCCAGAGGAGATCATCTTCAGACCGTTGCTACTCAGGTCCAACTCTCTAAGATCTGAAGAGCTGAGACCAGCACATCACAGCATTTCTCTGACAAGTGACAGTGATTCAGCCTAAAGGATATCAGGAAAAAGGTATGACATCAGTCATTGGTTTTCATGACTTGACAGGGCAATATCTTAGCAAAGGCAGACAGATCCAACAGTTTAAATGTAAATGTATTTATATCCTATGATAAGTTAAAATGTCCTTGTACATACAGAGCTGTTCTGGAGGCTTTGACCACTGGCAGCAGCCTCTGAAGCCGTTCCTCTGATCTGGAGTATTTCTTCATGTCAAACACATCCAGATCCTCATCAAAGGTCAGCAACACAAAGGTCAGAGCTGTCTACGGTTCATGCAGAAGGTAATGTCTGGTGATATTTCCTGACACCAGGTAGTGTTGGAGCTCCTCCATTAGAGAATGGTCATTCAGTTCATTCAGATAGTGGAACAGGTTCATGAATCTCTCTGGAGAGGGATTCTTTCGGATTTCTCAATGTATGTGACTGTTTCTTCGTTGCTGTGTGAGATGTTTCTTGTCTGTGTCAGAAGGCCTTGCAAGCAAACTTGATTGGACTCCAGCGAGAGACCCAGGAGGAAGCGGACGAAAAGGTCCCAGTGTCCACTCTCACTTTGCAAGGCCCCGTCAACAGCTCTCAAGTTGGGATGGGTTTTAGGTACACTTGCTAGTGGGTCAGCCATCAGATCCACATTGTCATTGTTGAACAACAGGAACACATACAGAGCCGCCGGAAACTCCTGGATGGACAGGTGCACGAAGCAGTACACCTTCTTCTGTCGCCCCTTGTAATCCTCAGAGAACATTTCTGTGCACACTCTTGAGTAGACAGCAGCTGCTTCAACATCAATACCGCACTCCTCCAGGTCTTTCTCGTAGAACACCAAGTGTCCCCTTTCCAGCTGAACCTAAGCCAGTTTTCCCCAGAGATTAAATCATCTGCTTATTTTACATTTAGTCATTTAGCAGATGCTCTTATCCAGAGCGACTTACAGTAAGTACAGGGACATTCCCCCGAGGCAAGTATGGTGAAATGCCTTGCCCAAGGACACAACATAATTTGGCACAGCCGGGAATCGAACTGGCAACCTTCAGATTACTAGCCCGATTCCCCAACCGCTCAGCCACTCCTCGTCCCAGTGAGGCTCTGTCTCAGTCATCTCACGAAACTTCACATTCTTCTGTTTGACCTGTACAATGACAAACTGAGTGTACATTTGAGTTAGGGTCTTCGCCATTTCTCCACCTTCTCTATCCATCTTCTCTAGAACTGTTGCAGAAATCCAAGAGAAGACTGGTATGTGTGTAGAGGCTCCTGGATGACTTGATGTGGGGGAAGATTCCTTTGGCCTGGTTCACATCACTGATTCTCTTCATGAAGTACTCCTCCTTCTGTTGGTCATTGAACCCTCATACCTCTTTCACCAGATCAAGATAATCAGATGGGATCTGATTGGCTGCTGCCGGTCGGGAGGTTATCCAGAGGAGAGCCGCTTCCCCTTGATGAGGTTTGGGAGAAGCACATCCACTGATGTTGATTCTGTGACATCACAGAAGCTCTGACATTTGAAGGACTCTAGTGGGGGTCGACACTCATCTAGACCATCCAACACAAACAAGGTTTTATATTTCTCTTCGTGGTCGTTGAGATGTTTGTAAGTGACCAAAGATGTGACAGAGACATTTCTTGTCACTTTCACTCATCAACGTAGCCTCTGAAATGCATTCCAGAAGGAGATCGACCAAACTGTAGTTTTCCTGTCTCAGCAAGTTGATCTGCCTAAATGTAAGAGGAAAGATGAATTGGATGTCTTGATTGGCTTTTCCCTCAGCCCAGTCCAGAATGAATTTTGCCACAGAGACAGTTTCTCCGACGCCAGCAACTTTTTTGGTCAGAACAGATCTGATAGGTGTGTCTTGTCCAGTTGTAACGCAGCGCCAACAGACAAAACACGGTACTACACACCCTTCTCCTACCCCCGTCAAGAGAAAGGGGTTTCCCCCTTTTCTTATCTTCAGGAGAAGCTTCAAAGCTTCTGGCCCAGCATGGGGTCAGAAGGTAGACCACATGATCCTACAGTATTCAAACAATGGAGCCTGACAAAACTAACTTTACCTGGATTTATAAGAACATTCCCCAAGGACTACATGGCTCAGGGACACTATTTCAATGACAGTAGTTGATGTGTTATAATGTGTTCTTTTTTCTATTTGTTTAGAATGTTGTTTTAATTGATGTTTGATTATAACTTCCCTTCAGAAAGACTGTGAGCATCTGAAGAAGAATGCTCATACTTTATACACACACACACACAGACAGAAAACATTGTCGCTTACATTTCAGCTCACTGTGAAGTTCCACTGTCTGTTAAAAACATTTGATGACATGATAATATGTTGTCATATGCTATTCACGTGTCAGCCTACATTAAGTTTATTAAACATGGTCAGGGTCTAAACGTCTTTCAGATAATAGGCTAGTAACTTTTGTTGAGAACATTGTGCATGTCTGTTGTGAGTTGTCTTCACTGTTATCTGGAAGGGAAATTGCAGAGCAAACTTAGGTGGAGCAATAATGATTCTGTCCTAGGGGAGAGTCTTCGGAGGGTGCTATAGAACCTGATATATTCTATTTTCTCTTTCCTTTTGCGTAGGTGCGAGAATTGCTGTGTGGCTGGCTGTGGGGGAAAAGGGAAAGATGTCATAACTTGATTATAACTTCCCTTCAGAAAGACTGTGAGCATCTGCTGACCACTATGACATCCACACAGCTACTGTGGAGGGCCTAAACTTGAGGGACTTGCTGTGCACAAGGACTGGAGCGATGGTGGGTGTTGACAGAACCTGTGGTAAACTCTACCAAATGTGATTATTATTATTTTTTACATCTATTTCACACATGAACAAGGTGTCTTAGTGTTCCCTGAGGTTGCCAGGATGGGAGATCCCCTCATCTAAACCTTTGTCCCTGATTGCTCCTCAGCTTCATGTTGATTACCGAATAGATGCAAAATGATTGTTCAGGATACCTGCCTACCTGAACAAATCCAACACCGAAAAGCACATTCAATCATCATATGAATAAAGCGATGCATTCAAATTCAAGCTAGTCCCCATTTTCCTTTTCAGATCGATTATCCACAATTTTGGGGCTTCAATCTTTTGGCTGCACTTGCTGCTTTAGACAGAGAGTAGTCTGCACAAGAAGAGGTCACGAGTCACACACTCATACTTGGTCATGCCAAAGCAAATGGATTTTTATTTACATGTTCAAGTTTGTACAACATATCACTCACTGTAGGACCAGTACATGAGCAAAGAAAATAACATCAGTGATCTTAGTGCGAGGTGACTACATCTCACTATATCTTGTGTCTAAAGACTGTTCAAGTCCTAGGGATAAACTGAATATCTGCTCTTCTCAGAGTTACAGACAACTGTTACGAGTTGAGGACTAACCCAAGTACATACAGTAGCTATGACAACATCATTTAAGTGTGCTATACATTTCCAGGTCACACATATAATCTCTAGATTTATATATATATATATATATATATATATTGCTCTTTTTCATCATAAAACTGTATAAAAGACAGCCTTTTTCTTCAATAAGTTTGATGAGTGGCACATAAATACAAATAGTAACTAGATTCTGTACAACATTTACAATGTAGGAAAAAAAGATGCTACAATGTGTTAGAAAGCTCACTCACATCGATAGACAAAATTAAAGTGGCCAGAAAAACCAGATGCGTGTGTGTGTCAGACATCTATTGTACAAAGGCACAAACCAAGGAAACCATTAACACATGCAAAGAAAGAAACAATACAAAATAGTTCATCATAACTAGTTTTGCTTCATTGCACAAATGGTTGTGTGTGGGACAAAACAGTGTTCTATTCGCCTATTCGCTGCTTCTTAGCTATAGCGACACAATCATAGATCATATGCTGTGATGCACCTGAAGTCGTGGCTAGCTATGTGAAATCGACAAGACAATGTATGAAGTGATGTACATTCATGACCTTTACAAAGGAGCTCTATACCCTTGACGATGACCTTTAACCCTAACCACTATACTCTACATCTCGTGGTTTTTGTCATAGCTATTATCCATTTCATGGAGTTTGTTACAGACAGGTTTGTGTCTCTTACGGAGTCACAGACAAAGTAGGAGATGACAGGAATTTCAGTGGAAACTCCTAATGTAGCAGTCTTAATTATTTGAAGTGTCTTCCTTTGTGTCTGAAATGCTCTTTAAACATGACAACATCTCTCGACCGAGTGTGTTGTGAGGGAAGGAAGCGGCCCGACTGTGAACAGACTCGGCCTTGATCTGCTCTGTCGAAGATATGAAATCCAAAATATTGACAATGAGTATGCAAAAACATAGAGCTCCACAAAAAATCCATTATAGCAGATTTGTATGAAAAATAAACATTTATCTATACACACACGTTCTTAACAGGTTCTAATGCCGTCCTCAAAATAAATAACGTTTTTTGTCTCCAATTTCTTATCCCCTCATCAGCATTATATTCCAAGTTCACCTTGACCAGTTTTTATGCTGTAACTGTACACGGCCAGGAGTGCAAGGCGGTTCTGGTGTTCACTACACTCACAAGGAAGCAGGCTTCAATCAACTTTTAGTCAAGTCATTATAAACAAGTCACGTGACCTGCCTTAACCGTTCCCAACAGGTCACTGTGCATCACGAGCACAACAAAACACATTTTTCTCCGCATCCAGAGAAAAGCTGGGGTAGTGAAATCAAATTATATAAGAGAGTAGGTATGGGGGTGTGTCTCAGTTTTACCCTCCTTTCCTGATGATCATTCCTTTACCTGCAGTGACCTGACAAGGGCAGAGGACATACCCAAACAAGCACGCTTCCTAGCTTCGAACCCGACCATTTTACCAAATCAGAAAGAAAGGACAGTCAACGAGGAGAGGAGACGAGGAGAGGAGACGAGGAAGCCGCGCCATAGTGTTCGCACACACCCATGGTCCCTGCCACAATGTCACTGAGCCCTGATCTTTCCTAACGATGGTCCCATAAACATGTTGAGTCACCGTGGTCTCCGGCTTTGGCCTATCCGCATGGTATCTGTGCACGTGTGTATTTAGCATTCAGAAACCAACGTCCTACATCAACCCCCACATGGTTACCTGCTCCAGGTCCTCACAAAGCCAAACCCATCCCAGAAATATGGACGATACCATCAAGCAACGTGACCAACTCGAAACGGCTTTTCTGAACTTGGGCCGGGACAAAACTGTTTCCATAACATGACACCTCACCATCAGAACACCATGTAAACCCGAGGTGG
Source organism: Osmerus eperlanus (assembly GCF_963692335.1). Classification (NCBI taxonomy): domain Eukaryota; kingdom Metazoa; phylum Chordata; class Actinopteri; order Osmeriformes; family Osmeridae; genus Osmerus; species Osmerus eperlanus. The sequence goes on from NC_085019.1 coordinate 21,828,177, forward strand.
AAATCCACATTAACCCTCATGTTTGTGTTTGTAATCTCAATCGTCTCTAGTCACAAAGAGGAATTTGAAACCCCCGTATTAACCATGTCTGTAAATGGTAGGCTGCCCAATCACACACTTGTCTTCAATAGTCACATTTTGTGGGAACAAAGAATAATATAATATAATACATTATTGGACAATAATACTGACTTTAGCCAACCCAGAGGTAGTGTGTAGTCTACATAACTTCAAATGAACATTTTGTCTTTTTTTTGTGTGTCAACTTCCAACGCATTATCCTGCCATCATACATCTCAGTGGTAATGTATAATGTTTTCCATCATATGATAACAAATAGGTTAAACAGATAAAGGGGCTTTTACTGTGAACAGTGATTGACAGATTGATCAACAAATTAAATTTGTGAACTGTAAACACTGTCCCACTGTCTGTTTTGTGTTGGAACTGCGATTGCAGTTCCCCAACCCGGCCCGTGGGGCCACTGTGGGTCCAGTGTGGATCGTGGTGTGTTGTGGATTCTGTGTTTTAAACGCATTAAGATGTGTTTGAGTGTGTGCGGTGTGTGTTTGTGTCTAACTCTTAATCTCCAGGATGGAGGGGTTGTGATCCAGGATGGCTAGTATGATCTTGTCCATGTACTGCCTCAGACGGTAGTTGATCTCCTCCTGCTCTTTAAGAGCATCCACCAGCTGAAGAGAGACAGAGAGAGGCAGAGAGAGGCAGAGAGAGAAGGAGAGAGAAGGAGGAAGAGAGAGGGTGAGAGAGAGGAGGAAGAGAGAGGGTGAGAGAGAGAAGGAAGAAGAGAGAGGGTGAGCGAGAGTGGCAGAGAGAGAAGGAGAAAGAGAGAGGGTGAGAGAGAGAAGGAGGAAGAGAGAGGGTGAGAGAGAGAAGGAGGAAGAGAGAGGGTGAGAGAGAGAAGGAGGAAGAGAGAGGGTGAGAGAGAGAAGGAGGAAGAGAGAGGGTGAGAGAGAGTGGCAGAGAGAGAAGGAGAAAGAGAGAGGGTGAGAAGGAAGAAGAGAGAGGGTGAGCGAGAGTGGCAGAGAGAGAAGGAGAAAGAGAGAGGGTGAGAGAGAGAAGGAGGAAGAGAGAGGGTGAGAGAGAGTGGCAGAGAGAGAAGGAGAAAGAGAGAGGGTGAGAGAGAAGGAGGAAGAGAGAGGGTGAGAGAGAGAAACGAGAGAGATTGCGGGAGGAAAGGAGAGAGAACAAGCAGAGAAGAGAGAGTTTGCATCCATCTTCATCGACCGGACTATTTGTAACACAAGTGTCTCAACGCTGGGGATGGGGCGGGGGGGGGGGGGGGGGCAATTCTCAGTGGAACACAGCATCTGATCTAAGACACTACTATTGCCCCCTGGGGGGAGGGAGGGAGGGAGAGGGGGTGGGTCGTACTCACCTCATCCCGCGAGGCGTTGTCGATCTCGGCGGCCAGCGACTGGGCCTTGGTGTGGCAGGCAAACAGGTTCTTGGCCTCGTACACACTCAGGCTGAGGATCTGGGCGTTCAGGTCGTCGTTTTGGTCCCTCAACTTGTGGTTCTCCTGGAGGGAGGGAGGGAGGGAGGGAGGGAGGGAGGGAGGGGAAAAGGATGGAAAGAAAAAAAAGGGTGTGAGAGTCAGATCCAGTGACTGGTGAGGTGACTGGCCTCACCGTCTACAAGTTCCCTTGCGGGTGGCCCTAAAGCAGAAACGCTACACCACGCAGCACTACACTCAAGGAAAACACTCCTCCCTCCTGCGCGACGTCGCGCTACGCCACGCCAAGTTAGGAGAGCCCTGTGCACCTGTTTGAGCCTCTTGGCCTCGTGCTCCAGCTCGATCTCCCGGGTCTTGGCGTTGTACTCGGACAGGCCGCGCCCCTGGCCAGGGTGCTCCGTCTCCAGCTTGAAGAGCTGCAGGTGCTCCAGCTCTCGACGCAGGTCCTCTATCAACTACAGGGGGAGATGGGGGGGAGGTAGAGGGGAAAAGAGAGGGAAGGGGGAGATGGAAGGGGGGAGAGGGAGAGGGGAAAAGAGAGGGAAGGGGGGAGAGGGAGAGGGGAAAAGAGAGGGAAGGAGAGATGGAAGGGGGGGAGAGGGAGAGGGGAAAAGAGAGGGAAGGGGGGAAGGGAGAGACAGACGGGGGGAGGGAGGTTGAGTGATACATTTGTATAGTTTACCGTACTGTGTGTCTGCTTGTATCTGAGAGCGGAGGTGCACATCTGTACACAGTGTTTTGAGCGCCATCTAATGGGCAGTTTGTGCGTCTCCCGTCCGTACCTCCTGCATGGCCTCCCTCTCCTTCTGGAACTCGTGTCGGTTCTGCCACAGCTTGCCCATCATCTTCCTGTAGAGGTCCATCTCATCCTTCAGACGCAGGCTGGTGTCCTCCAGCTTGTCCGTCATCCGCTGCTTCTCCTGGGGGCGGAGGCATCCACACGGGCTCAGTCCTCTCTCACACACACACACACACACACAGCGACGCACACGCACACAGCTCCCACACAAGCATGCACGCACACACCTCACACACACACACCTCACGCACGCATGCACTTGGATGCACACGCACACACATCACATGCACGCACACCTGCATGCACCCACGCGTGCTGTCCAGACATGCAGGGTGTTGAGTACAGCTGAACGCACCTGGTCTAGTTTCTCGGTCTGGGACTTCAGCCGACACATGCTCATCTTCGTCTCCCCGTTCTCCTCCTCCAGCTGCTGAACCCTGTTGCACAACAACGGCAGGTAGTACGTCAGGGAGGTGTGTGTGTGTGTGTGTGGTTCCGTCTGTGTGTATCAGCATGTGTGGGGTCCCGTCTTTCTGCATCAGTGTGTGTGTGTGTGGTTCATTCTAAGTGTATTAGTGTGTATGTGTGTATATGCAGCCAGGTTGTGTGTGTGCGTGTGTGTGTGTGTGTGTGTGTGTGTGTGTGTGTAGCCAGGTTGTGTGTGTGTGTGTGTACCTGTTACAAAGCAGCTCTATCTCCGTGTTCCTGTCTCGCTCCATCTTGCTGAAGGCCTCTCTGTGTCTCCTCAGCTCCTCCTCCAGAGTCTGCTCCGCCCGCGTCTCCTGGTCCTTGATCTGCTCCTCCAGCTCATGGACCCTGACACACACACACACACACACACGCGCACGGTCAAACTCAATTGTATTGTCTAAGATTGTTTTGTATAATGTTATTTCCTTCAAGCTTGCTTGTGTGTGTGTGTGTGTTACCTGTGAACCAGCTGGGTGTTCTCATGTTTGAGTTTAGACTTGAGGTCACCGTTGGCTAGGGTGTCGTTCTCCAGCTCAGTCACTTTCTTCTCCAGGTAGCTCACCTGAGGGTGAGAGCAGGGTGGGACTGTTAGACACCACACACACACACACACACACAATAACACACACACACAATAACACAGACACACATCTCCATATGGGCCCAATTCATTTCTGAGTGTCGGACAGTACGGGGTGTGTGTGTGTGTGTGTGTGTGTGTGCACCCCAGTCCCCGTATGCATGTGTGTGCCTGTGAGAGAGTAGGACTGAATAACGGACGTCCGTGTGCGTGTTTGAGACGGCATGTGCTCAGCTCGAGGTGTCAATCTGTGTACTGTAACGCGCGTGTGTGTGTACCTTCTCAGTGATGTCCACGTCGCAGGAGTCGATGCTGTCTCTAAACAGGTCCTCAGTGCTGCCCTGGCTGGAGCTGAAAGCACTGTGGTTGTGCTGGAACAGCTGACTAGAGAGGAGAAGGAGGAGGAAGAGGAGGAGGAGGGGAGAAGAAGCAAGAGACGGATGGAGGATAATTAGTTGGTAAAGAGGGACAGAGTGGAGAAAGAAGGGTGGAGGGGGGGGGGGGAGGGGAGGAGGAAAGAAAATAAGGTGACGAGGAAAAGGGTGTGGAAGAGAGGGAACAGGACAGAACGAAAAAGGAAGTCCCTTAGCAGACACACAGCAAAACCACCAAGCTAGGAGCTCGATGCTCACAGACCAAACTGAAAGGACCTACCGTCCAAAGGCCGTGCTGGAGATCTTTCTGTTGGGGCTGAAAAGAAAGAGCAAATACCAGCATGAACATTAACGAAACATCTGATATCCATTTGTCACCTTTTCATGTCTTCACTGGCTGCTTCTGAATGAGGACATTTTCCTCATCACCTCCTTTGACCAGGAACAACTCTGGGTCCTAAAGTACACTGGGTTAAGTATTCAGGGTAGCAGGGCTTGATTTAAGGACAAGCTAGTCTTGGTCAGGGTAAGGTGTGTGTGTGTGTGTGTGTGTGTGTGTGTGTGTGTGTGTGCGCGCTACAGGAAAGGAGATCAGGGTCAGACTCAGGGTATATTGGTTGCATGGAAGGATTATCCAGGTAATCAGAAAGAGAAGAGGAGGGAGAGGAGGAGGAGGAGGAGGAGGGAGAGGAGGAGTAGGGGGAGGTTGGGGAGGAAGAGGAGGGAGAGGGAGAGGGAGGAGAGGAGGAGGAGGAGGAGGAGGGAGAGGAGGGGGAAGGAGAGGAGGAGTAGGGGGAGGTGGGGGAGGAGGAGGAGGGAGGTGGCAGGAAGATCTGTGTTATTAATAGAACACCTGTCCTGTCCTTGACTCCAATTATAGTGGCAGGCCTGTTAGCATGACCTGGTTTTACATAACACACACACTTAAACCCCTTACAGAGAGAGAGAGAGTCCATGTTAGTCCGCTAACATGGACTGAAACCTGCCAACCAGTGGACCCAGGTGTCTCACATGTCCTCTCTATGAGTCCACGAGTCCTGACTGTCCCACCAAGGACAAGGACTTCCTGGTGGTGTGTACACTGTATATACACTGTAAAGACAACTTTTATTCTGAATAAATAAAGCAGCAGACTGTGTCTAGACGGCCATTTGTGTAAACAACCTCAAGGTTCTGTCTGGAAACACGTTTGAGAGGGTTCTTCTGCTGTTATACATGGTTACATGAGGTACCTAAAAGGAAAATGATTTTCAGCAGCGCATACGTTATCTCTGGCCTTAAAAAATACGATATTTCTAATATTTTCTCTAGTGACTCTACTATTCTCATAGAGCGCCCCATTTTCAGAGTGTACTGTCGTGCTATCCTTAAAATTACTCATATACACACATTAAAACACACATCGACTTTCCCTAGCCCCCCCCCCCCCTACCAAACTGGGATACAGTTGCTATGGTAACCAGCAGGCTCTTCCCTTGATAAGGGTTCTGGGACTGGTACTTGAGGGGAGGAGAGAGGATTTTATGGAAAAATAAATCCTATATTAACAAAGTGTGTGTGTGTGTGTTTTCTAAAGGCCCGAGGATATCATAGCTAGCTTCCATCAGAGCAGTGTGTCCTAATCTTGTCTTGATATGACAAGGTATCGTCGAACATAAGAACGGGCTTAACTAGGAGTCCATGTCTGCTGAATGATATGCTGAATTTCCTCTCCCTCTTCTCTCTGGCTGGCTGGCTTTGAAGTGTGTGTGTGTGTGTGTGTGAGTAGGATTGGGAAAGCGAGCAAGAACGAATAAAATACGAAGCATGCGCTTGAGTAAGCGTGAACGTGCGAGCTCAAGTGAATCTTGTGTGTGTGTCTGCATGTGTGTGTGCGCGTGTGTGTGTCTGAAGGTGTGTGTGTGGGTCTGCATGTGTGTGTGTCTGCATGTGTGTGTGTGCGGGTGTCTACTTGTGTGTGTGCGTGTGTCTGCGTGTGTGTGTGCGTGTGTGTGTGAGCGCATGTGTGTCTGCATATGCGTGTGAGTGTGTGTATGTTACCTGTTGGCTTTCAGGTTCTTGAGCCTGGCCTCCAGGTCGTTGAGCAAGTTCACCTTCTTGCAGCACTGGGAGCAGTAGATGTCCAACAGCTCAGTGTTGTACAGGTGACGCATCTTCTGAGGGGTCTGGCCCGCACTGAACACACACACACACATTACGAAACATCTCTGAAAATGAACACCTATTTGTACCTCCACACATCATTTTTATATAATTAACTGTGTGTGTGTGTGCCTGTGTGACCAACCTGGAAGGCAGGGAGGAGCCCAGATCCGAGAAGCCGTTGGTGCGCGCGTCATCGTCGGGGCAGGGGCTGCTGGGAGTGAAGTCCACGTCCTCCCCCTCGCCGTAGTCCTCAAACTGCTCCTCCCCCGAGATGACGGACGCAGAGGCTGAGCCAATCAGCTGGCCCGGACTACACCCAATCAGACGACAGAGACGGAGTCAGAGGCAGAGCTTCGGCGAATCACTAATAAGTCAAACCCACCCAGTAGTGGTTCTCAACCCTGGTCCTCAGGGAAACCCCTTTCCCTGCATGTTCTAGATGTTTCCCTCTTCCAACACCCCTGACTCAAATGAATGGCTCATTAACAGGCTTCTGCCGAGTCTGATAACGACCCATTCATTTGAATCAGGTGTGTTGGAAGACATCTAGAACACGCAGGGCAGGGGGGCTTCAGTGTACCAGGGCTGAGAACCACTATCCTAACCAGAGAGTGTCACTGGGCGTCCCCGGTTACCTGTCGCCACGGCCGCCGTCCGAGGAGTCCGACCCCGTCCCGTTCTCCGCGGCGCTGTCCATGTCGCACTCCGCATCTCTGCCGCTCGCCCGGAACACGGAGCAGTCTGGGTAGGGTCTTGTGCACATGATGACGGGAGGAGGGCCCAGTCTGGCTTCACCATGCTGCGCACACACACACACGTCAAGTCCACCATTTATGATCACTACTGACCATCATTCAACTGAACTCCAACCAGCATTCAACCAAAACGTGAGCTTGTTCCCAAGGAGAGAGACATTGACCTCCACACACAGCATTTTGGATCTTCCACTTCTCACAATATTTTGTATAAATTGGTGTACAGGTAGTCCACTGCTGTGAGACACAAACATCTATGCTGAGCAGAGTAAATGAGCTTCAGCTGTATCATTTATTGTGTGTAAAACAGGCATTTCGGGTGGGGTAGTGTGTTTGACAGAAGGGGGAGTACAGTTGCCAGGTATATTTGGACAAATTCTAGACATTTCCCTTTTGTAATATAGACATCTTCTTACCAATTTAGTCTCTCCCTTCCTTTCTCTCACATGGTTTCCCTCCCCTTCTCCTGCCTCATCTCTCTCCCGGTTTCCCCCCCTCTCCCTTCTTCCCTCTCCCTCTCCCTCTATCTTCCTCTCCCCCCCTCCCTCTCTCTCCCATTTTCCTCCCTCAGAAGGATATTTATAGCAGCTTCATTAAATCTCTGATTTAACGTCTGCAGTTACTCTTCTTCACGGCTGTCTGAAGGGCTAACAACGCCATTACACCCTCACACACACACCCTCTTTATGGGTACAAAACCCATGCATATGTTTGGGACTGATGATGTGATGAGTGTGAGGTTACTGTAAACTGGCCTCTCCCACTCCCTGGGGTACAGTTAGATCATCCTAACACACACACACACAAACAGACATTCCACTAAAATCCTGGCTCTCTACTGCTTTCCACTCGAAATCCTCTCACAACTTTAGAGGAAGTGTCTTAACGCGCCTGGTGATTGGACACGGAGCGTGTGTGTTAGTGTGCAGTGTGCGGTGTGGGGTGTGTGTGTTGGGACGAATGCGGTGGTGTGCAGAGAAAAGCCTAGGCTGAAGACGATGCTGGTCACGTCCGCATGCCACACAGCTGTCTGGGTAGTTCTCCCTCTCTCTCTCTCTCATCTTCTCTCGTCCTCGCATGTTATCCATCCCATAATTTTTCTCCCTCATATTTCTGCCCCGGTTACTTTTTCCTCCTGGCAGAGATGGAGGAAGGCTGTGAGGGATAACGTGGTAAGATTGTCTCTCGCTCATGTTTTCTGTCTTTATCACAATCCCCTATTTATTTATTTTTACTTCCTAGAGTAAAAATCCCGTCGTCATCCATCTCTCTCTCCTTCTCCTCCTCAATTGTTCTCTCTCCCCGGGTCGAAGAGCTGACTATTAGATATTCATATCCAGACGTACACCACCTCTCAGCCTTATTCACACCTCGATGAGCTGAGAGGTGGGAGGAGAGAGAGAGAGGGGGGAGGAGAGGGTGTTAGCGAGGAGAGAGAGGGAGGAGAAGGTGTTTGGTAGGAGAGATAGAAAGGGAGGAGGGGGGAGAGGATGGTGTGCTGCATTATCTTTATTAGTCAGTCACACAGAGAGCCATCCCTGCAGCCACCACAGAGGACACACACACACACACACAACCCCCCAAGGGAGGAAGGGTGCAGCCCCATAAACACACACAAGCACACACAGTCCACTGCAATGCTGTCCTGTCCTTCAACCCCACCAAAGAGGTAGATGTCGTGTATACTGTAGTGTGTTCTAGAAACACTGTTGTGTTTATGTAGGGGAGGTAACTGTGTGGACATATCAGACTAGGGGTGAAGGTACAGGGGAGGGGAGACTCAGGAGGGATGTGGCCTGACCTAGATATGTCTGCTACCCCTGTACTGTGTGTGTGTGTGTGTGCGTGTGTAACCTAAATAATATATACACATGCCTAGACTCACCAGACAGACACACACACAGTGGAAAGTTTGTTGGCAGTATTTGTTGATTTCATATCCAGGATAAATTAAGAAACACTTTCCAAAAACACCTGTTAAACACAATTTAAAACCACAGTGTGTGTGTGTGTGTATGGTCTCCTGTCTTTGTTTCAGGGTGGGGGTGTAACATCCTGATTCAAGAAACGACTCAACGCTTTCACTCCCCGTCATAAATTATAGAAGTGTTTTAGTCTGGGCGATGGTGAGAGGGAGAGAGGGATGGGAGAGCGAGCACGCAAGGAGGACAACAAAGGACTCTGGGTGGAGTCGGGTGTGTGTGTGTCAGTGATCACTGGATCAAAATGTCACCAGTGCTGGTATGAACATCTCTGCTCTCAGGCACAACACACACACACACACACATCTCTCTCTTGATCGTGTCAGATGCTGATGTAGCATGACACCGCAGGTTGACCCTCCCCCCCACAATCACATAGGCCAACGTTCAATCGCAAAAAAGGAAAGTGAGAAATGAGAAGAGGGGAGGAGGTGATAGACACAGAGAGAGGGGGGGGGGGTTGGGGGGAGGGGGGGGGGGAGGAGGGGGGGAGAGAAAGGGAGATGGGAGGGGGTGAGAGAGGGAGAGAGAAAGCGAGATGGGAGGGGTGAGAGAGGGAGAGAGAAAGCGAGATGGGAGGGGTGAGAGGGAGAGACAGAGAAGGAATGCTAATGGACTCCTTGTCCTGCTTGACCTTTGATATAATGTTGTAACACATCAAATACACGCACACACACACACGCATGGTGCTCACCACAGGTGGCCGTCAAACTCCGTCAGCCCAATCCTTTTCCAGAGCCTGAGCGTGCACACACACACACACACTTTTCAGCCCCCTGTTAGCTATATTCAAACAAGACCCCTCAAGCTGCAACCCATATACCCCCCCCCCCCCCAACACACACACACACATTACTTAGCATGTGAATGAAGTAACCTCTTTAGCTTCAAATGGATTAGTGCCTGTCAGGCCGGTTGTAGCAAGAGGCTAATGGAGTTAGTGTGTTCTAGTCCAGGTGAGGAACACTGTGAATGGGACAGGCCAGACACACACACACACACAAACACGACACTGTGAAGACACATACACATTATACTGTATACACACACACACACACACTACCTTATACACATATCACACTGAGTACTGTACACACACATACTGACATAGTATACTCTGCACACACACCACACATTCGAAAATCCAGACTAGGGTGAATGGATAAGTACCATTAGTGTACAGAACAGTATAGTACTACATTTACATTCATTCATTCATTCAGTCATTTAGCAGATGCTCTTATCCAGAGCGCCTTACAGTAAGTACAGGGACATTCCCCCGAGGCAAGTAGGGTGAAGTACCTTGCCCAAGGACCCAACGTCAATTTGCACGGCCGGGAATCGAACTGGCAACCTTCAGATTACTAGCCCGATTCCCTAACCGCTCAGCCACCTGACATCAGGTTATACTGTACTGTATAGTACAGTATAACACAGCAGAGTCAGAGGGATGTGTATCCGTGGTTACGTTCCCCGCCCTGGGCGACAGTACAGACTGTGATGCTGCTGCTGAGAATGGAAAGTTCTCCATCAACCTCCCCAAGGGCCTGGGCACATAGGGAGCAGACACACACACACACACACACACACACACACACTGTACGAAAGAACATGTAATCAGTAAATGTGCATGCACTTACATGCACAAACCCACACACATAGCAGACAAAAAATAAAACGAGGGGGAAAAAGGAGAGAACTCCGCGTGAAACGAAGGATAGAGTGATGTGCTAAGGTGTGCGTGTGTGTGCGTGTGTGAACACACACCTTAACTCATCGCGGAGACGAGTAAGATCTTTGCAGTAGAGTTGGAACAATGGTTGTGGCTTGACTGCTGCAGCGTTCTGTCTGCTCGCATGCAGACCACGCGCGCACACACGCACACACACTATGTCCATTTCCAACTAATTCACACACACACACACACACAGACACATGCTCACTCACACAATCACTGTCTACCTATGTCCATTTCCAACTTGTTCACACACACACACACACACACCTTACCGTGCAGGTTAGTGTAGGGACACTGTCTCCTCCAGCCCTCCAGAAAGAACCCTCCAAGTCTGAGTTCACCGTCACCGACATCTAACCAGCCGACACAGCCTTACATTCACACACACACACGCGCGCGCGCTGTAGTCCCGACGGGGGTAATCCACAAACCCGAGTGCAGGCACACGCCTTAAAAACGTCCTCAACACACAGGTGTTCAGTCCCAGCACTGGAGGCTCCCCCACACACAAACAGGGAAGTAGAACCAAAAGCCCACAAGCAGTTGTGTGCAGTTCAACTCCACTGAGGTCCTTTTAGTAAAATCCAAAGAGCTGAAGCTGAAATGTTCCCGATGGCATGACACACACACACAGGCTCTCACGCACGCAGACGTTACCAACACACACACACACACGCCCTCGCTGCAGCCCACCCGTTCAAATTTGAACACACACCGCAATTGGGCTACGGCAACTGTTGCCGGGGTAAGGCCACACCCCCTGATGGATACACCAACCTCTTTCCACTCTCGCTCCCTCGTTCTTTCTCTCTCCTGGTTGTTGCTAAGCAACTGTTCAGCTAGGCCAGCCCCCAGTGGTGACATCAGCGAGAATGCAAGGCATTGCAACATCCGTTAATCTCTCTCTCTTTCTCTCCCTTTATCTGTGCCTCTGTCTCCCCCTGTCTCTCTCACATACACACACGCTCCCTCCATCTCTCCCTTCAGCATTTCAGACTGTCCCTATTGAGTCACAGTTCTGTGTGTGTGTGCAAAAGTAGCCACAAGACAAAGAGAGAGAGAGAGAGATCAGGAAGAGAGAGAGCGACAAAATATCCGTTCGTTCCGTGCCGTTAACCCTCACAGACAGACAGTCATTCCTGTGAAAGACAGTAATCTAATCACCCAGACACAGACAGACAGTCATTCCTTCCAACGGTCTAACGGCCGTCTGGGCTGATGAGACTTATGCCCGGTGGCCAGCCTGACCACAAACACGATTGGGGACTCCAGACTTGGGTCAAATACTATTTGCAAATACCTGAATGCCCTTGATTCGACTTACAAGCACGAAACCAATGCACCTCGATGTCTTATACTTTTCATGTCATACTGACCCGGGTGGATGTTAATAAACAGGGCTAAAAAAAGACCCATGTTAAACAGAGAATCTCTCTTTTGTACCATGATTTCAATGTTATAAGAAAATACTAGGAAAAGGTTTGTATCTTTGCTCATAACCAAGGGCATGGTACTGTACAGTATGACCTTTTCTACACAGAGACAAAGACAACACCGGCTTAGCTTCTGCCAGAGATAATCAACCATCAAACTTCCTGTCCAGCCAATGGCTGACTAATAAAACGCTGTTCCCATTCTGACTTCAGGAGGACAGAGGAGTGGATGCTATCGACTACAAATGAGGGGAAGGTGTCTATGACAGAGGGAGGGAGGGACAGAGGAGGGGGAAAGGATGGAAGGAAGGAAGGAAGGAAGGAAGAAAAGCGAGCGAGGGAAAGGGAGAGAGAAAGAGAGAAGTAGAGCAAGAGAGAGAGAGGGAGAGAAAGAGAGAGAGAGAAAGAAAGAAAGAAAGAGAGAGAAAGAGAGAGAGGGAGGCGGAATACTTTTTGGGGAGGGCTGGAGAGGAACTGGCAGTGGATAAATCGATCGAGGTTCAGCCTTCAGCTCTGCAGCACTTACACTCTGGGGGATTTATAACAACTGAACATGGAAACTTAGACACTTTGTGTTCAAATGGTGAATCGAAATCAAGCAGACACACACACACACACACGCTGTCGTTGTTGCTTTAGAGACAGGTTATGCTTCTCCAGAGCACGTGCAAGCTCGTTGGGCTCATCACCATGGGGTGAGGGGGGGGGGTACTACACACCCACTTTAAACCCCACATCAACAAACACGAACACATACACAAGTCGGCAGTCTCCAAGCAGGATGGAGACTTCAAAGGCTTCCGAACAAAAGAGAGATGGAGGGAGAGAGAGGGAGAGAGACAGAGAGAGAGGGAGAGAGGGGTGAAAAGGAGAGAGAGGGGGAGAAGGAGAGGAGGGGAGAGAGGGGGATAGATGGAGAGAGGAGGGGAGAGAGGGGAGAGGGAGGCAATGCCATGCATTTCAACCACTCCAATACCGACTGTGTCCAGTCAAGCGCTTGAGTCTGATTGGAGGACAACCTGTTTCAGGTACCAATAGGCAAGCTGTGTTAAGAGGCAGAATGGTTGACAAATGGGGTATATCATAGGTTCTAATACAGTTGTTGTTTAAATGTGTTTAAACAGCCCACACAAAGGCAAGACTCAAGAACATAGTGGAGGAATTGATTTGCCTGTCACCCTCACACACATACACAATATCCACCAGTAGGCTCACTAACGAGGTGATTTTACCCACACGCTACAAACTTCCCAGGCCATCAACAAAAGATCGGTCCGACAGTCGTGCAACGTTGCTACAGTTTGTTGTCTACATTCTAAAACTGTCCATTTCATCAAGAGTGCTCCGAGACAAAGACTCAAACGCCAACTATCTTGCCAAACACACATTTTTTTGTGACTGAGATTGAGGTTATGGAGATTCTCCTCCCACAGCAAGAGTGGGGAGTGGGGTAAAACTGGATCTTACTCACATCCACAGCAGGATTCTGAAGCACTGAAGAAGTGAACAAACGTTTTAACAAATCTGCCCCACCGACCACCTGTCTTCCTCTTTGGTTCGTCTGAGCGACGCGGGCGTTCAGTTGAAGGCGAGTTGGTGCGTCCTGTGGTGTTTCGGTGTAACTGCGACCGAATCAGTCCCTCTTGGGAATATAGATTTTACTTGCGCCACTGAGACTGTAGGAGAGACTCCAACGTGAAAACAATCCATGATTTAATGAAGGGACGTGAGTGCAGACAGGGACAAAAAGAAATCATTGGATAAATAAGAAAATCATTTGTAGTCACACATCATGCCTCAGAAACGAACACCCATGCCTGTCTCATATTGAAACACACACACAGTTCAGCTAGCCAGAGAGTGTGTGTCCTTAGTGCGGAACATCTTAAGCTGAAGACTGCACAATCCTCAAATCCCATTAACTCATTATGTGTTCTCTGTCTCTCTCTCTCCCACACACACACACACACACACACACACACACACACACACAACCTACGCAGGTGAGTCAGACTGGATCCATGAGCGGATGTTCAGACTCGATTAATTCACCAAAGGCTTAGTACAGTACAGGTAATGGACCTGATGCACACACTCATATCTGGAGTGTGTTCATGTGTGTGCAGCACCTGTAGACGTTGCTTCTGGTGCACGTGTGTCTGTGTGTGTGTGTGTGTGTGTGTGTGTGTGTGTGTGTGTGTGTGTGTGTGTGTGTGCGTGTTATAGTAGATGCAACTCAGTATGTGTGATGTGTATAGTGTATTTACTGTGTGTGTGTGTGTGTGTGTGTTTGTGTGTGTGTTTGTGTGTGAGGGACGTCAGCAGTGCTAGACAGAGGTTCCTACTCAGCACTCATCATCACACTGATGAGTGCTATGAGTCGTGGCAGTGAGAAAGGTCAACAGGAACCACCACATGACTACTGAAGTGTGTATGTGTGTGTGCGTCTGCTCACACAGTTCTCATCCAGAATTTCGTCGTTTGAACGACCATCCGCACAAACGCAATAAGGGTTCATAAAAGGTTACGCCAAGCCAGGATGAACACACCGCCTTCCTGAGTTAGCTAGCGGAGATTCCGATTCACGCGGCCTTCGCCAGCAAGGCTTCCTGTCGAGTGTGCGTCTTCAGGTAAAACGGCGCCCTCTGGTGAAACATCTAGAACACTGCAGGACTCTCCACCATGTTCAAGGCTCGTGCACGGTGGCATCACATTAAGTTTCATGAGCCCAGTAAAGGTTATGAGTGCGTGGAAGCTCGACAGACTCATCATCTCACAGGACCGGTAATGCTCTGCGTCAGTCCAGCTGAAATACTGACAGACCCCCTGCCTAAACCAATCACAGTCTGCTGACTAGGGAAATTATGTACCCACACAAACACACAAACGTAATAAATCTACACTTACACAAAACACAAGCAAATGTCTATAGACATGCAAATGTCAACAGTGCACACACACTGTCCATCACTCACAACACAGACACACACACACACACACACACACACGGTCTCCAGTGTACACACTCTCTGCTACAGTTGTAACTCAGTTCCTGTAATTCAGATAAACAGAAACAAGCGTCATAAAATATATCATATTCATTCACAGCCTTGATTGGTAACTCAAACTACTAAAACGTGAATCTTTTTACTGTGTCTTAGCTGAACAGCTAACCAGTCATGTATTACTAGAAAAAACTTTATTTAACTCGAATAGGAACTAAAGTATACGACTCCCATAGAGTGTGTGTATGAGAGAGA